>NC_083226.1:13722117-13778909 GCF_032191835.1 Heteronotia binoei | reverse complement strand
GAGTTCTGAGAGAATTGTGAACGGCCTAAGCTCACCCAATGTAGGGTTGCCAGCCTCCTGGTGGGAACTGAAGATCTATCAGTTTTACAACTGGTCTCCAGTGGGCAGAGATTAGCTCCCCTGGAGAAAATGGCTACTTTGGAGGGTGGACTCTATGGGATTGTAACTTGCTGAGGCCCCTTCCCAAACCCCACCATCTCTTGGAGCCACCCCCCCAAAGTCTCCAGGTATTTTCCAACACCGAGTTGGCAAACCTAGTCAGCAGGCTTCGTGGAGAGGTGTTTCGTTGTTGTTGTTCAGTCACACAGTCGAGTCCGACTCTTTGCGACCCCATGGACCATCTCACGCCAGGCCTTCCTGACTTCCATCACCCTCCGAAGTCTGCTCAAATTCGTGTTTGTTACATCAGTAGCACTGTCCAGCCATCTCATCTTTTGCCATTCCCTTCTTCTTTTGCCTTCTGTCTTTCCCAGCATCAGGATCTTCTCCAGGGAGTGCTCCCTTCTCATTGGGTGGTCAAAGTATTTGAGCTTCAACTTCAGCATCTGACCTTCCAGGGAACAGTGTGGGTTGATTTCCCTTAGGACTGACTGATTTGATCTTCTTGCAGTCCAAGGGACTCTCTCAAGAGTCTTCTCCAGCACCACATCTCACAAGCAGGTCTAGTAGAGAATAAACCCCCATTCTCCATATTAGTACACTGCTCTTAACCACTACACTTCACTGGCTTTGAGGGCTTTCGTTGGGGTTTTTTAACCTGTAACCATTACTGCATTCCTATGTCAGTTGCTTCTTTGGCATTGTGCGAGAATGGGAGAAATAATGAGAGGAAAAAAATGCTCATGAACCTGAAAAGACTCTACACTTTTGACGTGTTCTCTGCAGACTGCTGTGGGAAGTACAAATCGTTCCGTTTCCAGAACAATGCTGAAGATACCGACAACAATAGCAGTAATGAAAGGACTTAGTGAGAGAGAAAATGCTTTCTGGTGATGCTGAAGTCTCTTCCTAGCATACAATTGGGCGCACAGTTTTGCTTCTGCCCATAAGCCTGCCATTTTGAAAGAATGGCTGTCAGTAAACGGTGAACCTGAACAACCCCCGATATTTTGTATTTCTAGTGAAAATTGACCTCACGGGGAGGCCTCTCAGCTCCTGAAACTTTTTTCCCTTCCTACCATGTGTCTTTAAAAAAAAAAAAACACCAGCCATCCTTCTTCAGGATCTTTGTAGTCTTCTGTGAGGAGGAGAGCCCTTTTGGAGGGAATTCTGAGGGGACGAATGCCAAAATGACAAATGGATCCCTTTGCTGCTGTTCCGCTTTTAGTCCCCTCTTCCCTCCAAACCGCTTTCCATTAAAGAAAAATGTGAAGAAATGGGACATAAAACCGTGCATCTCGTCTGGCTCTTAGTGAAACATGAAGAATCTCCTTGTCAAGAAGCAAAGAAAAGAATTGGGGGAAAGTTTCACCGACAAATGGAAACGGTTCAGAATCATTGAAATGCCTCAGAGTCTTTATTTCCTTGAAGTAACTTACTCGATGCAGTGTTGTCTGAGGAGGTGGAGAACTAAAGAAATTGTGAGGACTGTTTCCCACCCCAAAGTGACACAACATTGCCCACCACAGTTCCACCACAGCAGCTCCTCACCCTGACAAAATGGCCCTAGAGTCACATGCCGCCCTGCAGCCTTGTTTGGTGTCTCCTCACCTCTGCTGTTGCTCTCCCTGATGCTCTGAGCCTGAGAAAACAGAAGAAGAAGAAGGGAAAGAAGAAGAAGAAGAAATTGAATTTAAATCCTGCCCTATACTCTGAATCTCAGTCTCAGAGCGGTTCATAATCTCCTTTATCTTCTTCCCCCACAACAGACACCCTGTGATGTAGGTGGAGCTGAGAGAGCTCTCACAGCGGCTGCCCTTTCAAGGACAACTCCTACAAGAGCTATGGCTGCCCCAAGGCCATTCCAGCAGGTACAAGTGGAGGAGTGGATGACCTTGACAGGCTGGAAAACTGGGCTAAAATCAACAAAATGAATTTTAACAGGGATAAATGTGAAGTTCTGCATTTAGATAGGAAAAATCCAATCCATGGCTATAGGATGGGGGAGACTTGTCTTAGCAGTAGTATGTGCGAAAGGATCTAGGGGTCCTAGTAAATCATACGCTGAACATGAGTCAACAGTGTGATGCGGTGGCTAAAAAGGCAAATGCAATTTTGGGCTGTATCAACAGAAGTATAGTGTCCAGATCACATGATGTGATGGTATTGCTTTGCTTTGCTCTGGTAAGACCTCACCTGGAGTATTGTGTTCAGGTTTGGGCACCACGTTTTAAGAAGGATATAGACAAGCTGCAATGGGTCCAGAGGAGGGTGACGAAGATGGTGAGGGGTCTGGAGACCAAGTCCTATGAGGAAAGGTTGAAGGAGCTGGGGATGTTTAGCCTGGAGAGGAGGCAGCTGAGAGGTAATATGATCACCATCTTCAAGTACTTGAAGGGCTGTCATATAGAGGATGGTGTGGAATTGTTTTCTGTGACCCCGGAAGGTAGGACCAGAACCAATGGGTTGCAATTAAATCAAAAGAGTTTCCAGCTCAACATTAGGAAGAACTTCCTGACCGTTAGAGTGATTCCTCAGCGGAACAGGCTTCCTTGGGAGGTGGTGGGCTCTCCTTCCTTGGAGGTTTTTAAACAGAGGCTAGATGGCCATCTAGCTATGAAGATCCTATGAATTTAGGGGGAAGTGTTTGTGAGTTTCCTGCATTTTTCCTACATTTTTCCTGCATTTTTCCTGCATTTTTCAGGGGGTTGGACTAGATGACCCTAGAAGTCCCTTCCAACTCTATGATTCTATGAGTGGGGAATAAGAGTCCATTCACTTAACCGCTACACCAAACTGGCCTCTGAAGGTGAGGTTTAAGGAGGGGGCCAATTTTGATAGGGTATAATGCCATAGAGTCCACTTTCCAAAGCAGCTCTTTTCTTCAGGTGAACTGATCTCCGTCACCCAGAAGTCAGTTGTAATAACTGGAGATCTTCAACCATTAGCTGGAGGCTGGCGACCCCATCTCCAGGCCCCACCTGGAGGTTAAAAGCATAGGCAAAAAGCTATGGATATGAATAACTAATCAACAGTATTGTCTATTTAAGGAGCCATATATGTGATAATTTAAAAGCATACACTTATCAAAAACACAGGAGAAATGCAATTAGCAGCTTCTACTCAATAAAATGCATATTATATATCTTTTCCTTCTTGATGTGTTGAATAACAGCAGTTTCCAACTCCTTAGAGCAGGGGTGTCAAACTCATTTATGAGGGCCGAATCTGACATAAATGAGACTTTGTTGGGCCGGGCCATATTGGGCTGGGCTGTGTGTATACCTATTTAAGATGAGGTAGTAGAGATATAAACTTTATAAAGGGGACAGACAAACACAATTAAAGATTTAAAAAACACTTAAAACATTAGCACTCGGTCTTAAAGGTACTTTCTTTGTATCTCTCCCATGCAATCCAGGGAATTGGGCAAAGGAAGCTCTGGCTCTTTCCGTCCTTCCCCAGCATATCAGGAGGGGGAGGAGCCACATCCAATAGAAGGAAGAGAGCCTTGGCTCTGCTGTGCAATTGAGAGAGCCTGGCAAAGCAAGCCCTGCCTCCCTCCCCTTCCTCCCCAAGGGAGGAGCCTCAGCCGATGGAGAAAATAGAGGCTTTGCTCTGTAGCTCCTATTGATTGAGCAAGCCTTGCAAAGCAAGCTGTGATGCTGAAGGAAGCAAGAGAGAGAGAGAGAAGGAAGCAGATGACAGCCAGTTGCTTGGAGACCTGGTAGGAGCCCTATGGGGGCCTGATTTGGCCCCTGGGCCACATGTTTGACACCCCTGCCTTAGAGCAAATGTGATCCTGCTGATCCAATGAAGTTTGAATAAAGTGCTTCGAGCTTCAAAGAACATAATGATTTGATGATTTTCCCAGGATGGAATGGACATCAGCAAGCTCCTGACAAATACTGTCCACTTGTGAACTCATTTCTTGCTAGTACTTCTTCATAGAGGCATAATATTAAGTCCATATCACTTCAAAATAAGCAGCAACATCTCAAGTACCCATCTTCAGAGAAAGTCATCTCTAAGTTATCTGCTTGTAACTTGCACACTGTGAATCTCTCTTGATCGCTACCCATCTGGAGGATGGCAACCCTGAATAGAACTCAGCTCCCCACCAGCTGTCTGGCAACCCATCAGTTCCTTGGGAAGGTGGATGGAGTCAGCCAGTTTGGTGTAATGGTTAAGTGTGCGGACTCTTATCTGGGAAAACCGGGTTTGATTCCCCACTCCTTCACTTACAGCTGCTGGAATGGCCTTGGGTTAGCCGTAGCTATTGCAGGAGTTGTCCTTGAAAGCTACTGAGCCCTCTCAGCCCCACCTACCTCACAGGGTGTCTGTTGTTGGGGGAGAAGATATAGGAGAAGGTAAGAGAAGAGCGGGGTATAAATCTTCAGTCTTCTTCTTCTTCTTCAAGGATAAGTTCAGGACTGGACCCAGTGTTGGACACAGATCAGGACCTTTTCAAAACATAAGAACATAAGAGAAGCCATGTTGGATCAGGTCAGTGTCCCATCCAGTCCAACACTCTGTGTCACACAGTGACTAAAAAAAAAAAATAGGTGCCATCAGGAAGTCCACCAGTGGGGCCAGGACACTAGAAGCCGTCCCACTGTTGCCCCCCTCAAGCACCAAGAATACAGAGCATCACTGCCCCAGACAGAGAGTTCCATCTATACTCTGTGGCTAATAGCCACTGATGGACCTCTGCTCCATATTTTGATGCAATCCCCTCTTGAAGCCTTCTATGCTTGTAGCCGCCACCACCTCCTGTGGCAGTGAATTCCATGTGTTAATCACCCTTTGGATGAAGAAGTATTTCCTTATATCCATTCTAGCCTGAGTGCTCAGCAATTTCATTGAGTGCTCACAAATTCTTGTAGGGTTAGACTTGGGGGTTGCTCACGGACCTTAACTTGCTGTTTGGCAAGCAGGTTGACACCCTCTGCCAGTTGCATCTGCTTTGCCAGCATTCTCATGGTCTTAACTTGGCCAATCCGGCCACGCTGAGCCATGCTTCTGTAACCACACAGCTGGATTACTGCAACGTGTTCTACTTGGGGCTGCCCTTGAAGACAACCTGGAAAGTACAACTGAAGCCATTGAGGTGGCTCGTTGGATGCCAAACTCGTTAACGAACCGAAGGCTTCGGATGGAACTTTGCACGATTCAGCAACACAGCGGTGGACTCCTTTGGCACCTGCGAGTTTGAACTGGAGGGGCGTTCATCAGAATAAAATGGAGTCCTTCCCGCTTGGAATTGACCCGCGGGATTGTTCAAATATTATAAAGCGACGGGTGAAAATAGTCCTTGGCCAGACGATAGATAAACGACGGCACGAAACTCTTATTTGGCTCTGCGGCCGCTCACCTTTGTAACTGCCAAAAGATCATTGATTAAGAAGAATCAGATCCTTTGCTCGCTCGCTAACATCAAAAGGGGAAGATTAATCAAGTCCTGGAGCACGGAGCAACTTGCCAAAGAACAATTGCTTCTCTTGATCTATTAAGGATAGACTTTAAGCAATGTACAGTAATAAGCTCAGGAAGGGAGGCTAGGTCCTGCGAAGCGAGATTGTTGAGATGAAATCTGCAGAGAATTCAGTTCCTGAGACTCGCGAGGGTGAAACTTTCCTGTTGGGAATGAAACATCTTTCCCGCGTTTATCGTACATTTGAATTTTCAGCCAAGCAGTCATTTACCTTGTGGGTTTACATGAGGAGAGATTATATTTGGTAATTTGTTGACTATACTGCATACTGGGGCGGAATGCAAGCATTGTTGAAACTACAGCTTTTAAATTAAAATGTCACCGTTGCTAAGGCGAAAGGGAAGCGCTAGATAAGTAAGGTATTCAGACTTCTTCAGATTTTAATTTAATGTTCTAAAGGAGGCCTGGAAAATGTATGTGATGGAACTGGCTAATCAAAGGGCCTTTCCCACATGGGTGTTGTTTGTTTGTTTGTTTGTTTGTCTGTTTTGTGGATTTCTGGCCCTGCGAAGAAATACCTTTTCTTTTTTTAGGCTTTGAACTGAACAAAACCTTCACTTTTTCTTTTTTAAAAATTTTTCTCTCTGGGCAAAAGACCGACAGAAAGAGGGAAGACAATTCAATTGTTTTCCTGTTTATGTCAGCCACCTTTTTAGAAATGCTAATAATTCTAGGAAGAGACAGTGAGATGGCAGCCCTAGTTTATGCCTAGATTTCTGCACACATTTTTGTGCCTTTAGTTTTTACTTCTTTTTGTTGTTCGCTTGTTTGTTTTGCTTTTGCCACTCCAAACCCGCCCCGCCCCCCCCGCTCTCCAATCTTCTGGGACTATTGTTATGCTGGTTTTTTTCTGGAAGCCAATTCTGAGTTCACTTTTTCTTCACACCTAATGTTTCTGTCTGTTTTCTTTGTCCCATCTCTTCCTATCCACCTCAGTGTTCAATGACTGGACTATTGTGGTCAAACCCAAGGGTGGAATTCTAGCAGGAGCGCCTTTGCATATTAGGCCGCACACCCCCGATGTAGCCAATCCTCCAAGAGCTTACAAAAAAACAGCCTTGTAAGCTCTTGGAGGATTGGCTACAGCAGGAGGGTGTGGCCTAATATGCAAAGGAGCTCCTGCTAGAATCCCACCCCTGGTTAAACCACTCCCTCTCCCCTCCACCCTGAAGATTACTTACTTACTTACTTACTTACTTACTTACTTACTTACTTACTTACTTATTTATTTATTTATTTATTTATTTATTTATTTATTTAAAAGGGGGCACTAAACTATTGACATATCACAATAGGCTTAGGAGGTTTTCTGAATTCCCAGCGCTTTTTTTCCCCAAAGTAAATCTCTATCCCTTTCTCGCACAGAGGTTTTCCATTTTCTCTATATCCCTGCAAGGGAAGAAGCAGTGATTGCATTTCTTATTCAGATTTTTTTCCCCATTTATTATTTAATGAGAATCTTCTAAGCCTATCAGTACATTTCATGAAAACTCCTCAGAGGGACGGCAGCTCAGTGGTAGAGCATCTGCTTGGGAAGCAGAAGGTCCCAGGTTCAATCCCCGGCATCTCCCAAAAAGGGTCCAGGCAAATAGGTGTGAAAAACCTCAGCTTGAGACCCTGGAGAGCCGCTGCCAGTCTGAGAAGACAATACTGACTTCGATGGACCAAAGGTCTGATTCAATATAAGGCAGCTTCATATATGTTCATACAAAGCTCCAGTGGTATATTAATATTTTTAGTGCCATTTTAAAGAGGGTTGCTATGACACCACCGATAATGGCATTGATGACAACAGGACTTTCCCTTGAAAATCCTCATTATTGAATGCATGAGAGCCAGCTATGGTGTAGTAGTTATGAGAGGCATACTCCAATCTGGAGAAGCTGTTTTGATTCCTCAGTCCTCAACATGCAGCCAGCTGAATGACCTTGGGTCACTCACATTTTTCTCAGAGCTCTCTCAGAGCCATGCAGGACCAGATCTACATGTTTTTTTGAGGGGGAGGATTAAAAAATGATGCCCCCTTATGGGCACATTCTATTTTATGGGGCCCTAGAATAGAATGGACTCCATACCCAATTTGGCAGCCCCCTCCGGCTCCCCCCTATGTACCTTACAGGCTGTCTGTTCTTGAAAGAAAAAGGGAAGGCAATTGTAAACCACTCCCAGGCTACTTCGGGTAGTGAAGGGTGGGGTATAAAACCAGCTCTTCTTCTTCTTCAGAAAAAATAAATTGAGACCAGTTTGGCACTAGGTTTGTTCCAGGTGCAGAACCCTTTTGCTCCCGGAGCTTCTCTCTGTTTCCGCACAAGCTGCCCTGGAGCTGTGAGTTGGTGTGCCGCTATCCCGCAGCAAGCGAGATCCCCTGACAAGCAGTTTCTGCTTGCTGTGGGAAAGCAGCGTGCCAATTCGCAGCTCCAAGGGCAACTTGTGCAAACACAGAGAAAAGCCCCGGGGACAAAAGGGCTTTCTATCCGGAACAAGCCCTAGTGCGAAATCGGTCTGACTCCATAACTGTGAAGAAGCAGAGAGAGGGCAGACATAGGGAACCACCATGCCCAAAGTCAAAAATATGGAAAGGTCCAAGGGTTTTCTAAGTAATTGAACATAAGAACATAAGAGAAGCCATGTTAGATCAGGCCAATGGCCCATCCAGTCCAACATTCTGTGTCACACAGCGGCCAAATATATATATATATATATATATATATATTTGCTCCATATTTTTATATATATATATACACACACACATACACACTGTGGCTAATAGCCACTGATGGACCTCTGCTCCATATTTTTATCTAACCCCCTCTTGAAGGTGGCCATGCTTGTGGCCGCCCCCACCTCCTGTGGCAGTGAATTCCACATGTTAATCACTCTTTGGGTGAAGAAGTACTTCCTTTTATCCGTTTTAACCTGTCTGCTCAGCAATTTCATCGAATGCCCACGAGTTCTCGTATTGTGAGAAAGGGAGAAAAGTACTTCTTTCTCTACTTTCTCCATCCCATGCATTATCTTGTAAACCTCTATCATGTCACCCCTCAGTCGACGTTTCTCCAAGCTGAAGAGCCCTAAGCGTTTCAACCTTTCTTCATAAGGAAGGTGTTCCAGCCCTTTAATCATTCTAGTTGCCCTTTTCTGAACTTTCTCCAATGCTATCATATCCTTTTTGAGGTGCGGCGACCAGAACTGCACACAGTACTCCAAATGAGACCGCACCATCGATTTATACAGGGGCATTATGATACAGGGGCATTATGGAGGACGCTTCCGTCCTAGACCCATGCCAGTCCGGCTTCCGCCCGGGCCATGGGACAGAAACAGTCCTGGTCGCCCTCATGGATGACCTCCGACGGCAACTGGATCGAGGCGGCTCGGCAGTATTGCTGCTGTTAGACCTATCGGCGGCGTTCGATATGGTCGACCACCGGCTGCTGACCCGTCGCCTCGCCGACGCAGGAATTCGGGGGCTAGCCTTACAGTGGCTCTCCTCCTTTCTTGAAGGTCGGGGACAAAGGGTGGCAATTGGGGGGGAGCTGTCTCAGAGATACCCACTTCATTGTGGAGTGCCTCAGGGAGCAGTTCTCTCCCCGATGCTGTTTAACATCTTTATGCGTCCCCTTGCCCAGATTGCACGGAGGAATGGGCTGGGCTGCCATCAATATGCAGATGACACCCAGCTCTATCTATTGATGGACGACCGGACTGGTGATGTCCCAGCAAACCTGGACCGGGCACTACGAGCCGTGGCTGACTGGCTCAGGCTGAGCGGGCTGAAGTTGAATCCGGCGAAGACTGAGGTCCTTTGCATGGGCCGCGGCGAGCCAGGAGGGGAGACTATTCTACCGGCCTTCGACGGGGCGCCACTGGTACCGGTGCGCAAAGTCAAGAGCCTGGGAGTGCTACTGGAGTCCTCCCTATCAATGGAGGCCCAAGTAGCTGCCACTGCTAGATCCGCCTTCTTTCATCTTAAGAGGGCGAGGCAGTTGGCTCCCTTCCTGGAGCGCGCCGACCTAGCAACTGTGATCCACGCAACGGTCACTTCGAGGTTAGACTACTGCAATGCCCTCTACATGGGGCTGCCCTTGTACCGGACACGGAGGCTTCAGGTAGTCCAGAACGCGGCGGCCAGGCTGTTGGAGGGACTACCACGGTGGGAGCCTGCACGGCCTGGGCTGCGTAATTTGCACTGGCTGCCGGTTGTCTACCGTGTCCGATATAAGGTGCTGGTTATCACCTTTAAAGTCCTATATGGCCGAGGACCTGCCTACCTAAAGGACCGCCTCTCCCCGTATGTACCCCGGAGAGCACTGAGATCTGGTTCCCAGAACTTACTAACAATCCCTGGGCCAAGAGAAGTTAGGTTGAAGGCCACTAGGGAGCAGGCCTTCTCGGTGATAGCCCCTCGTTGGTGGAACGATCTACCAGAGATGGTGCGAGCCCTGCGGGACCTGAACCAATTCCGCAGGGCTTGCAAAACATTTCTCTTTCAGTTGGCATTTGAGACAACATGTGGTAATTGAATTGATATAGAACCGGATCAACGAATGAACAGATATTTAGCCATCCTAAATACATCTGGATTACATCATTCTAGCACCTACCTTAATATATCTTATTATATTTTATTTGTTTTTATGTATTTTAAATAACTATTTGTAATTAATGTCAAATTATTATGTTTTATGAATCATGGGACTCCCATGTCTGTTATACTGTCCAATAAGAATCATGGGATTCCCGTGCCTGTTAGCCGCCCTGAGCCCGCCTGGCGGGGAGGGCGGGATATAAAAATAAAATATTATTATTATTATTATTATTATTACTGGCTGATTTGTTTTCAGTTCCCTTCCTAATAATTCCCAGCATGGCGTTTCTTATTTGCATTTCTTATTCAGATTTTTTTTCCCATTTATTTTCAGACCACTGGAAAGACGGTCTTTAAAAAATGGGGGGAACTCAAAGGTCAATAGAAGAGCAAACAATATTGTGTGTAAGCAAGAAGGGGAAGCCGTGCAGATGGCTGCAGCAAAAACCTGGTGTAGAGAAGCTCACTGTTAGGCCTCCAAGACTTAAAAGTGGGGTTGCCAACTCTGGGTTTGGAAATACCTGGAGACTGAAGAGTAGAGCCTGAGAGAACAGAGTTTCAGGAGAGACCTCAGCAGCGTATAACAACATGTAGTCTGCCTTTCTGTGAGAGCCAGTTTGATGTAGTGCTTAAGTGCGTGGACTCTTATCTGGGAGAACTGGGTTTGATTCCCCGCTCTTCCACTTGCACCTGCTGGAATGGCCTTGGGTCAGCCATAGATCTTGTAGGAGTTGTCCTTGGAAGGGCAGCTGCTGTAAGAGCTCTCTCAGCCCCACCCACCTCACAGGGTGTCTGCTGTGGAAGAGGGGGAAGGTAAAGGAGATTTTGACAGCTCTGAGACTCTGAGATTCAGAGAATAGGATGAGATATAAATCCATTTTCTTCTTCTTCTTCTTCTTCTTTCAAAGCAGCCATTTTCTCCAGGAGAAGAAGAATAAAGGTTTTAAATAAATAAAGAATGACCACTTCATGTAGTCCGGAGATCCATTGTAATTCCACATCTCCAGCTCTATAATTCCACCTAGAGCTCTGTAATTCCACCTAGAGCACTGTAATTCCACCTAGAGCTCTGTAATTCAACCTAGAGCTCTGTAATTCCACCTAGAGCTCTGTAATTCAACCTAGAGCTCTGCAATTCCACCTAAAGCACTGCAATTCCACCTAGAGCTCTGTAATTCAACCTAGAGCTCTGCAATTCCACCTAGAGCTCTGCAATTCCACCTAGAGCTCTGTAATTCAACCTAGAGCTCTGTAATTCAACCTAGAGCTCTGTAATTCAACCTAGAGCTCTGCAATTCCACCTAAAGCGCTGTAATTCAACCTAGAGCTCTGCAATTCCACCTAGAGCTCTGTAATTCCACCCAGAGACCGGCGCTATTGGACTGTCCGTGGGGTGCAGCAAACAGCTATGCAAACTGTTTTATGTATGTCACATAATACACAATGGATTTCTCTCTCTCTCTCTCTCTCTCTCTGCCATCCTGGTTCCTGTTGCATCTTATTTTATCGCTTGGCGAAGCACCGCCCTGGGACGGCCACACGAAATGCTGAGTGTGGTTTTTTCGGCCCCCTTTAACTAAGAATACACTTTGGCGCCTCCTCCAAGTACAGCTTGTTCTTTGATTTATAAAGGTCAGCTAGTGACTGCATAGATCAAAATTTGACTTGTTTTCAATAAAGGTCTAGCCCTCGCAATCAATAGGAGCAGGCCTTTCAAACTCCAGCCTCCCTCCAAGTCCTTGTTAAAATTCTTGTTCCGACACCAACCTTTGACATCCTGGCTCCCCTCCTGCGCCATGGGAGGGACACAGAGCCCACGAGCTCCTCTTCTGCTGCGACAAACCAAAAAACAGTGTCTCCAAGGAAAGCGTTTATAGCTCCTGTGTCAAGAGGATTATATACTGGCTCTCAATTAGAAGGTGTTGGCCGGGCGCCAAGCAACTATGAACAGAAGGAAAATAGCCACTCGCTCTGCTCCACAAATGCTTGCAAAGGAGTTCACGTCATGCTATAGTATGTATTTATATCTGCCAGCTCCATGTTGGTAAATCCCAGGAGATCTGAAAGTGGAGCTTAAGTGCAGGGATTTGGGAAGGAGAGGGTTTTCAGGTGGGTAGGGGTGGAATTCTAGCAGGAGCTCCTTTGCATATTAGGACACACCCCCTGGTGTAGCCAGTCCTCCAAGAGCTTACAAGGCTCTTTTTTGTAAGCTCTTGGAGGATTGGCTACATCAGGGGTGTATGACCTAATATGCAAAGGAGCTCCTGCTAGAATTCCACCTGTGGGGGTGATCTCTCTCATCAGACCAATTGCAATTCCAAGAGATCTCCTGGCCCTACCTAGAGACTGGCAACTGTACAATTAAGACCCGACATGAGATGGATTGATTCCATAAAGGAAACCATGGCCTTCAGTTTGCAAGACCTGAGAAAGGATGTCAATGATAGATTTTGGAGGTAGGGTTACCAGGTCCTCCCTAGCCACCGGTGGGGAGTGGAGGGGTAGGGTTGCCATCTTCAGGTTAGGAAACTCCTAGAGATTTGAAGATGGAGCTTGGGGAGGACAGGGATCTCAATGGGGTACAATTCCATGTAGTCCATCCCCCAAAACATCCATGTTCTCCAGGGGAACTGATCTCTGAAGACTGGAGATGAGCTGTCATTCCAGGGGATCTACAGGTCCCCCCTGGAGGCTGGCATCCCTAGTTTGAGGTCATTAATTCAGTGGGTCACCATAAGTCAGAAGTGACTTGACAACATTTAACACACACATCTAATATGTATACATTTTTTAAAAGAAGAAGAAGAAATACCTTCCTCACTACAATAAGTGGTTTAGGATCGTTTCCAAATAAAAGAGTCAAAGTGCAATGATTTCAAATAAACTTGTGGCAAGCAACAGTCAAAATGCACTGGTTCTATCACTGAAAAAAGATCAAAGAAGAACTTAGATGAATCTTTCAAAGGAGAACATTCCACAATTCTGGTGGTCACAACCAGAAAGGCCCTGCGTCTGGTGAAAACCAATGCGTCTGGTGAAAACCAGTAGCTTATGAAATAAAACAGGGACTGGAATACGTTACCTGGCTTTAAAGAAATGGGTGGATGTGTAGCTGCTACCCCATATTTCTAGAGTGACTTTTTACTGTATGGAGAAGTTGATTGCTCCTCCACTGAGGTCAACCACAGGTCAATGTCTAAAAGGAGATCCCAGAATCAGACCAATTTTGCTCTAGGCTTGTTCTGGGTGGAGAGCCCTTTTGCTCCTGGTGCTTCTCTCCATTTTTGCACAAACTGCCTGGGAGCTGCGAGTTGGCGTGCCGCTTTTCCACAGCAAGCGAGATCCTCTGACAAGTGGTTTCTGTTTGCTGCAGAAAAGCAGCACGCCAACTCGCAGCTCCGGGGCAGCTTGTGCGAAAACAGAGAGACGCGCTAGGGGCGAAAGGGCTCTCCACCCGGAACAAGCCCTAATGCGAAATCGGTCTCAGTGTTTTTTGTAGAAAATGCCCAGCAGGAGCTCATTTGCAGATTAGGCCGCACCACCTGACCTGGGAGTATGTGGCTGCCGCATGGCGGGTCTGACCAGCTGGAGTCCTGGCCAGCCCAGGTGGAGCAATGCTCCTGTGGGCTCCGGCCAGAAAAAATCCCAGCCTAGAATATATTAAATCTAACCAAATTTTGTAATTTGACTTGAACAGCTGTAATATCAGGCTCTTTCACATTCACATTTTTGTTGCTTGTGTGTGTCAAGCCACTCAATACTCTAAATCATGAGATCCTTTGGTTCATCAAATAGATTCTAGAATCTAGAACGATTAAAGGGCTGGAACACTTTCCCTATGAAGAAAGGTTGAAATGCTTGGGGCTCTTTAGCTTGGAGAAACGTCGACTGCGGGGTGACATGATAGAGGTTTACAAGATAATGCATGGGATGGAGAAAGTAGAGAAAGAAGTACTTTTCTCCCTTTCTCACAATACAAGAACTCGTGGGCATTCGATGAAATTGCTGAGCAGTCAGGTTAGAACGGATAAAAGGAAGTCCTTCTTCACCCAAAGGGTGATTAACATGTGGAATTCACTGCCACAGGAGGTGGTGGCAGCCACAAGCATAGCCACCTTCAAGAGGGGGTTAGATAAAAATATGGAGCAGAGGTCCATCAGTGGCTATTACCCACAGTGTGTATATGTGTGTGTGTGTGTATATATATATATATATTGGCCACTGCGTGACCCAGAGTGTTGGACTGGATGGGCCACTGGCCTGATCCAACATGGCTTCTCTTCTGTTCTTATGTGACACAGAGTGTTGGACTGGATGGGCCACTGGCCTGATCCAACATGGCTTCTCTTATGTTCTTATGTGACACAGAGTGTTGGACTGGATGGGCCACTGGCCTGATCCAACATGGCTTCTCTTATGTTCTTATGTGACCCAGAGTGTTGGACTGGATGGGCCATTGGCCTGATCCAACATGGCTTCTCTTATGTTCTTATGTGACACAGAGTGTTGGACTGGATGGGCCACTGGCCTGATCCAACATGGCTTCTCTTATGTTCTTATGTGACCCAGAGTGTTGGACTGGATGGGCCATTGGCCTGATCTAACATGGCTTCTCTTATGTTCTTATTCATTTATTCAGGCTAAGGTTCAGACATCACTGACAGTCTCAGGGAAACGAATAGAGAAACAAGAGCAGGGTTAACACTATATAGGAGATAGCTGACCGTTACTACTTGGCGGGAACATGGCAGACCTAAAGGTTAAAGGTTAACATAATACTGTAACTCTACTACAAAGCATACTTTGGTATGGATAAGCAGCTGGGAATCACAGCAGTCGGCACCTTGCATTCCAGAGCAAGACACAATACAGGAAACAGCTATAAACATTGTTCTCCTTCTGCTGCGAAGGTTGAAAATAACTGACCCATGATAACACTTAGGGAAAGAGGAGGAGGGAGGCTTGAGAGTGTGTTCTTATCAGGGGCCATTTCGTAGAAAAATAGGTGGTGGAGCTCATCCAGGGATTGTTATGCAGCTGAACCTACTATTCAATGGACAAGGTAGGTAGGCGGGGAGGAGGAGAGGGAACTCTCAGAAAGGTTCTGGAGCTGAGCTCCTGTGAGCTCCTGCTGAATTCAAGGCCTGGTTCTTATTGCTTTGGGTCCCCCCCCCCCCAATTTCCACATGTTTTGCTCCCTTTGGTTGTCAATTGCCACATGTCCAGCATATTTCCCTGCAGATTTAAATGGCAGGTTTTTATGCCGGACATACAGCAGTGTAATACCAAATCAGCCACTAGAGGGAGCAAAACACAGGAGGAAAACTGGGGGAAAGAAGAAATAGGGATGCTCAGGTGACAAAAATGAGAATGCAGAAGAGCCCATTGCCTGATCTCATCAGAGTAGGGCTTTTTTAAGGCAAATGACGTCCAGCGGGAATTGATTTGCATATTAGGCCACACACCCCTGACATCGCCATTGTTTCACACTGGGCTTTTTTAAAAAAAAAAAAACCAGCGAGAACTCATTTGCATATTAGGCCACACCCCCTGGTTCCAAGCCAACCAGAACTGCGTTCCTGTGCGTTCCTACTAAAAAAAGAAAGTTCCAAATCAGAGCAAGGCCCGCAATGGAGCGGTTCTTCATTTCTTTTGTATCTCACAGAATTCCCAAGACACCTCACCATTATGAAACAAATTTCCCTGTTGTAATTTATAAGCTAGACATTTAACAATGTGTTTACAAAAAAAAAAAAAAGGTCTTTGAGCTTAATTAGGCATAAAAGAATAGCAGTAGCTCAGATTCCAAACATGGAGTGGAATGAGGCATTCTTCACCGGTCTGAAAGCAAGGACAGATACAGCCAGTTTAGGTTTGCCAATCCCCAGGTGGGGGCAGGGGATCCCCTGGTTTGAAGGCCCTTCCCCCACTTCAGCGTCATCAGAAAGTGTGGGGGGGGATTGAGGGAAATGTCCACTGGGCACTCCATTATTCGCAATGGTGACTTATTCTCATAGAAAACAACGGAGAACTGATCCATGGGCATCTGGGGCTCTGCTCTTGGAGGGCTGTTTTTTGAGGTAGAGGCACCAAAGTTTCAGCATAGCCTCTAGTGCCTCTCTCCAAAATACCCCCCAAGTTTCAAAAAGATTGGACCAGGGGTTCCAATTCCATGAGCCCCAGAAGAAGGTGCCCCATCCTTCATTATTTCCAATGGAAGGAAGGCATTTTAAAGGTGTGCGGTCCCTTTAAATGTGATGGCCAGAACTCCCTTTGGAGTTCATTTCTGTTGACCACAATCTTGCTCTTGGCTCCACCCCCAATGTCTCCTGGTTCGATTCCCAAAGTCCCCAGATATTTCTTGAATTGTACTTGGTGTCAAGCACACTCATTTCTGGACCACATTTTACTATGTAGAGAGCACATCACTAGCCCTTCCCCCATTATTTGCAACCCAGACGGCATGTAGCAAAAACATCTGGCCCTGGGATGTTTATATTATAGGCTGGCAGTGAGAAGGTTTCTGCTGCTTCAATAGCCTAAGATGTCTTAGTAATAAAATAGATAGTTGCTTAGCAACCTTTGAACCCATGACTCAAGTATGCCTCTGTAATGTAACCTTTGATGTGGGGGAAATAGAAATCAACATGAAGAGAGTGGCTCTCCAGCACCAACAGCAGCAAGGGAGTAAGGGGGGACCTGAGTCTCAGCCGAGCATTATGATAAACATCACTCACCCCGCTTGGGACTTTAAAGTGCGAGATACAGTGTTTCTATCCACCAAGAACTTGCAGTTACCACAAATGTCTAAAAAAACGGCCTATAAATTCTTGGGACCGTTTCGTATAAAATGTGTGATCAACGAAGTGACTTTAGAACTAGAATTGCCAAAATTGTTCAGTAAGATACACCAAATTTTTCATTGCAGCTTACTTTGAAAAGACCCTGGAGCAACGCCCTGGCACCCTAGACCAAAAATGCCGGATCCTATCCCAGTGGGAGATCAGAATCACCGTGAAGTAAAAGAAATCTTAGATGCTAAGCTGAAGCGGGGTGTGTTATACTTTCAGATTAGGTAGAAACATTTCTCGATGGCCCATGACGAATGGGTAATAAGTTCAAATGTTAGGGCCCAGCATTAATTAAGCAATTATATGCTAAATATCCGTCAAAGCCCAGAATGGGGGCTTGGGAGGGCAGTATGTCAAGCACACTCATTTCTGGACCACATTTTACTATGCAGAGAGAACGTCACCAGCTCTCCAGCTCTCCTCCCATTATTTACAACCCAGAGGGCATGTAGTAAAAACATCTGGCCCTGGGATGTTTATATTATAGGCTGGCAGTTGGTACCTCAAAGCGGCCGCCCGGTTTCACACAGACAGCCCTTATCTGTTCACAAAGAAGTGTGAGAAGGTTTCTGCTGTTTCAATAGCCTAAGATATCTTAGTAATAAAACAGATAGTTGCTTAGTAACCTTTGAACCCATGACTCAAGTATGCATCGGTAATGTAACCTTTGATGATATCCTATATAGCAACTGTGTAACTGTTGGTACTCCATTACTCCCAAGGCTTATGTCCTTGGTAAAGCTCCTAAGTTTCTTACAATAAACCTATATTTTGATTCAAAACAAAAGGACTCTGTTTTTGGGAAATATCGGCTCTTGACACTTGGTAACCCTAAGCCAGTTCGTTGAGACTCTTTCTCAGCGACCAAGGACCCATCTTTTTTTGTGAGAAGTTAATAACTAATTGGAACGGTCTTCCTGGAGTGACAGTTTATATGAAAATACAAGGATCATTCCAGTACAAGATGACACTATTTTAGGAGAATGCAGTATTTCAATTGATGATTTATCCATCACATATCATGCAGCTGTCCTTATTCTTGTTCCTTTTATGTCTCATGGTTCAAAGACATTAAATGTGGATATTTTCTGCCTGTTGATTGAATTGTTATGGATTTTGTAATCCGCTAGATATACCATGTTGCCTGGTACTGTGGGCAACTTCCCAACCCTGCTGCTTTGGCCTCCACCCTCAGTCAATGATGTAGCCTGCACAAAGTGGCATCACAGTGTCACACAGCACTCTAGGAATCCCTCTAATCTCTATGGCTTTTACCACAGAGAATGAGGGGATTTCTAGAGTGTCACAATATGCCTTTTCACCCGTAATCTGCCTCCCGTAATGCTTCAGGAAGGAAGGAAGGAAGGAAGGAAGGAAGGAAGGAAGGAAGGAAGGAAGAAAGAAAGAAAGAAAGAAAGAAAGAAAGAAAGAAAGAAAGAAAGAAAGAAAGAAAGAAAGAAAGAAAGAAAGAAAGAAAGAAAGAAAGAAAGAAAGAAAGAAAGAAAGAAAGAAAGAAAGAAAGAAAGAAAGAAAGCTTTGTTTAGATAAACCAACTTTATGGTGCACAAAAATAAAATGTTCATCAGGATCTTCTGCATTCCTTTTACTGCCCTGTGCTCCAAACCCTACTGAGCTCTTCCGCGGGTTATATATTCAAGCATGAAATATGACTTACCAGTTCATTGTTTTTATTTACGCTTCATTTGCGCCATCATGTTTTGTTCTTTACTTTTATAACATAATTGTATTGCCACCGCTAGCATTGGAAAGATAATAAAAATAGTAAGTAAATGTATGCAGTTGCCATAGCAATCTCACATTTATGGCTGGTGGAGATTTCCCCCAGGGAAATACTCCCTTCTTTCCGGCAAAACCCTACCCTACCCTACCCTATTCCAGGGGGGAGCAATGGCCCTTGAACTTACCACAAGCCTTCCCAATAGGCCTCCAGCATCCAGAAGCAAGCTGTCTCCAGTCCCACTGCCTCCGGTAGCGCCGCAAGGGGTGCTCGACTCAGACCTGGCCAGGGGCAATGGAGACCGAGAAGGCTCACTTGTTCCCCCTTTGACCCTGCAGCCAATTGAATCTTGGGATGCCAATCCCCAGGTGGGGGCAGGGGATCCCCCGGTTTGGAGGCCCTCCCTCCACTTCAGGGTCATCAAAAGCGAAGGGGGGGGTATGTCTGCTGGGCACTCCATAATTCCCATAGGGTATAATGGAGAATTGATCCATGGGTTCTAGGGCTCAGGACGGGGGAGCTTTTTGAGGTAGAGGCACCAAATTTGCAGCATAGCATCCGGTGCCTCTCCTTAAAACACCCTCCCAGTTTCAAAAAGAACGGATCAGGGATCCAATTCCCTTTGGAGTTCAGTCATGCTTTGTCACAACCTGGCTCCACCCCCAATGTCTCCTGGCTCCACCCCCAAAGAGGAAGAAGTCTGCAGATTTATACCCCACCCTTCTCTCTGAATCAGAGACTCAGAATGAATCAGAGACTCAGAGTTACAATCTCCTATATCTTCTCCCCCCACAACAGGCACTCTGTGAGGTGGGTGGGGCTGAGAGGGCTCTCACAGCAGCTGCCCTTTCAAGGACAACCTCTGCCAGAGCTAGGGCTGACCCAAGGCCATGCCAGCAGGTGCAAGTGGAGGAGTGGGGAATCAAACCCGGTTCTCCCAGATAAGAGTCTGCCCTCTTAACCGCTATACCAAACTGGCTCTCTTGGCTCCACCCCCAAAGTCCCCAGATATTTCTTGAATTCGACTTGGCAACCCTGACTGAGTCTAAGCCAAGCAGCCTCGTCACTGCTGCCTCTCCGAGGTTACTTCACTCAGCCAGGAGAAGAGCACCAAGTTAAGCTGACTGGGCGCAGTGCCAGAGGAGATGACAGGCAATCCCACATCATTGTTGCTTCTGGCCTGGTCCATATCAGACGAATAGGGGTGCCAGACTCCAGGTGGGACATGGGAACCTCCCAAAATTACAACTCATCTCCAGAGTACAGGAGTGGATTGGGATGTTAAAATGGTCCGGAATGAAGTGGCGTAGCCCCTGTGGTTCTGTCAGATCCATAGCTATTGTCTAGCTACTGGCCCCCCGGGCCCCCAGTAGGGGATAGGGTTTCCAGGTCCTGGTCGAGAGACTCCTGGAGATTTGGAGGTGGAGCCTGGGGAGGACAGGGACCTCGGTGGGATACAATGTGCTTCAAACCATCCATTTCCTCCAGAGGAACTCACCACTGAGGTCCCACCCCTCCCTCACCAGGCTCCACCCCCAAAATCTCCAGGTATTTCCCAATCCAGAGTTGGCGATCCTAAAGAGAACATCGATTCAGCAGGCTAGGGTTGTTGGGTCTTCTGGTGAAGACGAGAGTCCCCTCGTTCCACACCTTCTGCCAGCAATCAGCTGGCCAGCAGGGGGAAACTCACCCAGAAAGAGAGGGAAATTGAGTGTAATTACCCACAGGGTCTGGAAGTGACATCATCACATCCAGGACTTCAGGGGGTGACACTCTGGTATTTGAGCAAGATCTCAATAGTAGAAGCCAAATTTACCATAGAGTTTTTGCTCAAGTACCAGTGTGTCATCCTGACATCCTGATGTCACTTCCAGGGTCACATGGGCAGTGATGTAGACATGTCACCAGGATTTTTTTTTAAGCAGGAACGCACAGGAACGCCGTTCTGGCTAGCTTGGTGTCAGGGGTGTGGCCTAATAGGCAAATGAGTTCCTGCTGGGCTTTTTCTACAAAAAAGCCCTGTGTGGAACAATGGTGATGTCAGGGGGTGTGGTCTGATATGCAAATGAGTTCCTGCTGGGATTGTTCTACCAAAAAGTCCTGTGTGGAACAATGGTGATGTCAGGGGGTGTGGTCTGATATGCAAATGAGTTCCTGCTGGGATTGTTCTACCAAAAAGCCCTGTGTGGAACAATGGTGATGTCAGGGGGTGTGGTTGATATACAAATGAGTTCCTGCTGGGATTGTTCTACAAAAAAGCCCTGTGTGGAACAATGGTGATGTCAGGAGGTGTGGGTTGATATGCAAATGAGTTCCTGCTGGGATTTTTCTACAAAAAAGCCCCTACATGTCACTGTACAAAGGCAGGCTCTTCCCGCTGCTTCAGAATGGACCTGGCAACCCTACAGCAGGCAGACGCAAATCAAGGGACCGGAGAGTAGGGCGGTTGTACTATTGGCAAACAGGCACTTGGCTTGACGGTCGCTTTCCTGCTTTGCATGGTCTGTTTATGGCAACAGAGAGCATCTTCTTGTCCCTGGCTGCATTTGTCAGTTTACAGATTTAGAGGAAATAACAGATGGCAGAGACAGTCGCAGCAGCCAGCCGCTCAAGAGGTGTTAGCTGAGGCTCTCTGCCTAGCGCTGAGCAATCTGCCGCTCTACCTCCAGCTCAGCTTGGTGCTGTTTACAGTCCTCAGGTGTCAAGATCTCCACCAGTATATCACCACTAACTAGTCCATCCCATTGCTTTGAAAAGCAAAGATGAGTTTCAATAGAATCATGCTCCAGTTTAGTGTAGTGGTGAAGTGTGCGGACTCTTATCTGGGAGAACCGGGTTTGATTCCCCACTCCTCCACTTGGAGCTACTAGAATGGCCTTGGGTCGGCCATAGCTCTCTCAGGAGTTGTCCCTGAAAGGGCAGCTTCTGGGAGAACCCCACCTACCTCACAGGATGTCTGTTGCAGGGGAAGAAGATGAAGGAGATTGTAAGCCGCTCCGAGACTCTGATTCAGAGAGAAGGGCGGGGTATACATCTGCAATTCTTCTTCCTCTGTGTTCGGCACGCACACCCTTCCCAGCCTTTTAAGGTGAAAAATATAGGTGCAAGAAGTGAACCAAGTAAAAGTCTTCATGGAAAAGTCAGGGTTCCTTGGTGGAACCATATAAGGTAAGGATTAGCAACGTGCTGTTTCAAACTAGGACCTGGTCAGTTTGTGAGCCTGTGTCCCTTGTCATAAAGAGAGCTGTACTGAATCAGACCAATGGTCTATCTAGTCCAGCATCCTGTCTCACACAGTGGCCAGCCAGTTCCTCTGGGGGCCAACATCAGGTCATAGAGACCGAGGCTTTCTCCTGATGTTGCCTCCTGGCTCTGAGATTCAGAGGCTTAGTGTCTCCGAATTTGGAGGTCATCGTGGCCAGTAGCCACTGACAAGAAGATCCCCGCTGGATCAGATCAATAGTTCATCTGGTCCAGCATCCAAGCCATATGGGACTGCAGAGGGGAGGATGAAGCAACCATCTTTTCCCCTCATATTCCATCATGGCTTCTTCTTGAAGCAGTTCATTGCTTCCACCTAGAACCATAGAATCATAAGAGTTGGGAGGGACCTCTAGGGTCATCTAGTCCAGCTCCCTGCACAATGCAGGAACTTCACAAATACCTCTCCTTAAATTCACAGGATCTTCATTGCTGTCAGATGGCCATCTAGCCTCTGTTTAAAAACCTTCAAGGAAGGAGAGCCCACCACCTCCTGAGGAAGCCTGTTCCACGGAGTAACCGCTCTAAAGTTCAGGAAGTTCTTCCTAATGTTGAGCTGGAAACTCTCTTGATTTAATTTCAACCCATTGGTCCTGGTCCTACCTTCTGGGGCCACAGAAAACAATTCCACCCCATCCTCTAGATGACAGCCCTTTAAGTACTCCTCTCCAGGCTAAACACCTGACCGGGCCTAGCTGTAAATATGAGGTCCTCACACGTGAGCCTGTGGGTACTCTTGTAACTTTGAGAAAGGGTAGGAGCTACCAAAACAAAATGGCTGTCATAGCAAGACGTTCCAAGCAAGGCTCATCCTCCAACAGAGGTGCAAAGATGTTATTTCTTGGTCTCTTCCAGAGTACCTCCTGTATCAAGAAGATGGAGGGAACCCAAACATGGCTCTTATTTTGGGGGAGATCAGGGCCTTTTTTTTTTTTAGCAGGAACACAATTCCGGCTGGCTTGCTGTAAGGGGTGTGGTCTAATATGCAAATGAGTTCCTGCTGCGTTTTTTCCCCTGCCAAAAAAGTCCTGTGCAAAACAATGGTGATGTCGGGGGGTGTGGTCTAACATGCACATGAGCTCCTGCTAGGCTTGTTCATCCAAAAAAAGAAAAGCCCTGGGGAAGATGTTGCGAAGACTGATAGAACCCTATTGTGTTGACAATGTCCTCTAGCATTTTTATTAGCGTCCAATAAACTGAAAACACAGTGCCACCAGTATGCAGAGGCCCCTGCTTATTGATTTCTTTTCTTCATTTACACCACATCTTTCCTTCTTAGGGGAACCCAAAGCAGCTTACATTGTTCCCTCTTCTCCATTTTTATCCTCACCCCAACAGTGTAGGCAGACAGAGAGTGACTGAACCAGAATCACCCAGCAAGTTTCCATGGTTGTGTGAAGATTAGAACCTGGATCTTCCAGAACCTACTTCCGTGCTCTAACCTAGAGGTGTCAAACATGCGGCCCCGGGGGCCAAATCGGGGCTCCTATCAGTCCCCTGAGCTGTCATCTGCTTGCTTCTCCCTCTCTCTTGCTTTCTTCTGCATCACAGTTTGCTTTGCAAGGCTTGCTCAATCTCACAGGAGCTGCAGAGCAAAGCCTCTCTTTTCTCCATTGGCTGAGGCTCCTCTCTTAGGGAGGAAGGGAGGGAGGAATAGCTCACTTTGCCAGGCTCTCTCAATCACACAGCAGAGCTACTGAGCCAAGCCTCTTTTCCTTCTATTGGCTGAGGCTCCTCCCCCTCTTGGTCTCCCAGGGAAAGGAAAGAGCCAGAGCTTCCTTTGCCCAGTTCCCTGGATCGCATGGGAGAGATACAAAGAAAGTACCTTTATTCTCATTTGCAACTCTTATGCCGTTAAAGGTTTGGTATGGGACGTCCAAGTTTAAGACCAATGAGTGCGAATGTTTTAAGCGTGTTTTATTTTAAGCTTTTAAAAAAAACCTTTGTGTTCGTCTGTGTCCTTTATAAAGTTGATATCTCTGCTACCTGGCATTACATTTTATGACACACACGGCCCGGCCGGACAAGAGCTCATTTATGTCAGATCCAGCCCTCGTAACTACTGCTCTAACCACTACACCACATGTGAGAGGGACAAAATACAATATGTGTACTTTGGCCTCTGTGACAATAACATATAGCATTCAGATAGCACTTTTAGATCAGCTTTTTATTAAAGTGACAACAACCCTGTAAGGTTGGTCAGAATCACAGTCCTCAAAACAGCACGTAGACTTGGGAAGTGGCTTATATCCTCGATGGATCGGTGTCCTTCTCTGAAGGTCACTTTCTTCCACATTCGGCTGCGCTAGGCCCAGCAGGGGTTGCCGGGCAACGGCTATATTTTCTTGGCCGCAGTGACAAGGAGGCATTCGATACAATAAATAATGCCTAGCCTCGCCCTTCCTTCTCCGCTTCTCGGCTCTTCCTCTATGGTCATAATTTGTAATTTAAAAAAAGAAGAAGAAGAAGAAGAAGTGGTTTTTCTGACCGCAAAGAACAGGGCCAAGAATTGCTGGTGAGTGAAACAGTAGTGCCTCATTCTCAGTACGGATAATAAACCATTTCTTTTTGCACGTCTTATCGGCACTGTAAATATAAAGCGTTCGCATGCTCTCTCTCTCTCTCTCCCCTGTTCTCTCTCTCTCTCTCTCTCTCTCTCTCTCTCTCTCTCTCTCTCTCTCTCTCTCTCTCTCTCCAGCCTGGCAGCCATCTGGGACTGAATTCCAGTAACATCCCACCAGAAGAAACCGGCAATGAATAAGCGTGCGTCATCTTCTGTTGTCCAAAAAACACAGCTTTCCAAATCCCTGCTATGAATATACAGGGTTCTTCTCTCCCCCCCCCCCCACCCTTTTCCAAATTAGAAATCTGCCACTTCACCAAGACGCAATTAGGAAAGTCTGCAAACAGCACTGGATCGGGTGGGAAAACGTAACGAATGAGCAGCCGGTCGCTGCCGCCCGTGGTAACTTATTCATTTGTGCACTCTCTTTGAACCCCCCTCATACACACAAGCGCACGCACGCACACGCACAGACCCCATTTCAGCAGGAGAGCCAAGGGAAAAGAGCACAAGCTGACGTGCTACAGATTGTCAAATGGTCGCGAGCTGTTCTCTGTTAGCGCAGAGCAGAGCGACGTCCTTTCCACGACAAAACACAGCTTTGCTGTCACATGTTTGCCCTGCAAAGAATTTTATTTTATGTATTTTATAAGGAATCGATATGTGAGATTCTAATACAAAATATCTGTCTCTGGTCAAGGCTGCTATTAACCGACTCCAATGCTCGTTGGAGGTTCACAGAGGCAACAGTTAGATGGCCTCCATGTAAAATATTTATTCATTTGTTGCAACAAACTAAATCTACTGTCTAGGGAAGCAGCACCAAACATTGTTTTTTTGGAGATAATATCTGAGTCTAGCCTTCTGCTCTTTCCAAGCATGTGTCTTGTTTATAATTTGGTTACCATGGGCTTTTCCACTGTCTGATTTTCTTCACTTCTGGTTTCTTTTTTGGGGGGGGAGGGGGCAGTGTCCTGTGTTTTGCATGTGCTTTGCTCCCTCTAGTGGCCAATGCAGTTTTACATTGGTTTGTGGCTGGTGCAGCTCCCTTTAAGATTGAAACGGCAGTTTTTTATTCCAGACGTAAACTGGTATAATATCCAATTCCAATTCCAATAACCTTTAATGGCATAACAGTGGTTTACGGAAAGGAATGAGCATACAATTTGCCCATATGACAAGGTAAAACAATATAGATACATCAAATTGTAATGCCAATTGATAATTAATAATAATAGGGATAAAAAGGACAATCATCTTAATCTTGAGTATCACAGACAACAAAAAAAGAATGAGATTTTTACAGTAAAAGGGCTTCACAGGGGACATGATTAAACTTTTTTTAAAAAAAAAAAACCCTTTAATGGGATAAAACATAGACAGGATCCAAAATGGGCGAAACCAAGTTTAAAAATGCACTGGCCAAAAAGGCAGTCAAGGCAACGCCACAGAAGAACCAATCAGATATTCATTGCCCTTACCCAAAATTATGATAGCCCCGATACAATACACCAGCCACACACCCAGCCACCAGCCCCAACAATCTGGCCGATCCACGAGCAAGCAAATACTGGGCAACTCCCACTGGAGAGCTGGAAAGGTCAGAAGTAACAGGATCACAAGTTGCTGATGAAACCCACAGAACATGGGGCAACGGAGCAGTGAGCATAAAAGCCCGATGCTGAACTGGTGTAATACAGAATTGACCACTAGAGGATGCAAAATACATGCAGAAAAAGGGGGGAAACCCCAAAGAAACAAGAACTTACAAGAGGATAAGTTAAACGTGAAAAAGCCCAATATCTACGAGGTTCATAGCTCTGTAACTGCAGATGGGAATAATTATACAGATATTTCAGCATGCTGGGATTTAACCTGAAAGATTAATCACAATTTTGATCATTCATAGAACTACAAGTTCTTTTTTTAAAAAAAAAATCCAGTGGAATGGTATCCTTACCCATGGGTGTTTTTGCTAGTCAAGGATACAGTTAATCTTTCCAGCTCCTTATGAATGATAGAAGACCAAAAGATCCACAGTGTCAATACTAGTGCAGTTGGAGCATGTTCCAATGTGTTGGATGTCTTAGTTAAATTAAATTAGTTTCCCTGTATACTGTTTGGAACCTTGGAAATCAATGGATTACTTACAGCAAAACAGTGCTTATTTAGTAGCTGCTTAAAAAATCATGCTGAACTTTTACCTAATACAAACACAACCCAAAGGTTACAGTGACAAATAACTAATATTTGTATAAATTTACAGTACAATAAAGAGAAACAAGTCCCTTCATGAAATACGCCAAAAGGTGTCAATTTCTTGTATCCAAAATGGATTTGATGCCCATTTCAGTAGATGCAAAGGCATTCAATTCTTCGCATGTAGAAAAAAGTCGGGATCCCCTGGACAGGTCGTCAACTTCTGCTACACCTGTTTCAAGCCTTTATCAACGAGGGATATTCCACAATATTTATACAATACACAATTGCAATACTCTGACAAAATTCATAGGAACCTGAAGTCTCCACGAGACGCTCTCAGTTATGGCTCATGCTCCCAAGAGGCTCAAAGCGGCTCAAAGTGAACTTTTACCTAAGGCAGATTTTCTTCCACTGGGTCACTTTCTTGTTCCGCGTCAGAATGTTTGCACAGAATTAAAACTTCTTCTCTAGAACTTCTTGCAAAACATTCTACATCTATGGTGCCAAACAATTTAAACGGAAGCATTACTTATTGATGAGGACACGTGCTGAATCATTTGAAATATTCATTCTCTTCACACTTTCCATTCCTTATAATTAGGTTAGACCTATCCTGGAATGTTTTCTTAATTATAGATCCTCCTTATATCCACCCACTCATTTTCTTCTCTATTATTGCACATTATTTTATATGGGAGGTCTTTTTTTGCTGTTGGATAATAAGATTTTTATTAACAAGATAAAGATGTAGTCATGAGTAATCCAATGGTACTTATTATGGTCAATTTATATATGTGGCGCAGAGTGTGAAAGCTGCAGTCCTGCAGTCCTAAGCTCTGCTCACGACCTGAGTTCGATCCCTGGCGGAAGCTGGGTTTTCAGGTAGCCAGCTCAAGGCTGACTCAGCCTTCCATCCTTCTGAGGTCGGTAAAATGAGTTCCCAGCTTGCTGGGGGGAAAGTGTAGATGACTGGGGAAGGCAATGGCAAACCACCCCGTAAAAAGTCTGCCGTGAAAACGTTGGGAAAGCAACGTCACCCCAGAGTCGGAAACGACTGGTGCTTGCACAGGGGACCTTTCCTTTCCTTATATATGTCAGAAGTAGAATCCAAGAATTTTGAATTCTTCTGTGAACTGTTTATCATAAATATTTTAAGAATTATGGATTATTGATGACATCTTGCATTGTCTTTTCTGATTTTTTTTTAAAGTGTGTTTGGGTTTTTTTAAGTGGGTCAGTCCCATTAATAACGTCATAAAATTCGCTTGGTAGAATAGTTATATGTACAGTATATTGCTTTCTCGGATACGATGCTTCCCTTATTTGTGTTAAAAGATACTGCAAATCTACAGATAGAAATTTTGTTCACCATTATATAAGCCATCATCCAAGACATCTTCAGATCAATTTAGTATTCAGGCTATTTTTTTTATGTTTGAACAAAAATTGCACATCTCTTTTGGACCACAGGATTGCATGGATTTTCTTACGATATCGGAAGAGTCATTTGTAAACATTGGTATCTTGGGCAGAACGATCTGGTTTGCTTTTCAAAGCACATTCCATTTGGCAGATAAATTGGTTCATTCAGATATTTTGGATACTGATTTGAAACCCCGCTATTGTTATAGGTCATTGCAAGCGCAGACACTCCGTGCGCTTTTCACGGCATTTACAGATCAAAGAACTTGGTAATCCTATAGCTCATAAAAACTACTTTATGAAGGACTTTGTTGTTTTTGCTCTCAAACTGACTCGTGAGCAACGCTGAAGGGTTTTCAAGGCAAAAGAATTTCAGAGATGGTTTGCGACGTCATGACCCTGGTATTCCTTTTTTTTTTTAGATGTATATTTTATTTTTGAGGAAAGAAAGAAAAAGCATAAAGGAAATGCAGAAATGAAAAAAAAAATACCTAACATAATTACATATATCAAAATGATCATATATAACTATTATATAGCGGGTTCTATGCATGGAGGAGTCTCAGGATGAGTGATAACAAGCTCTTTAATAGAAGCAGCGTAGTATAAGGCTACATTACAAGACTGGGGTCGGGGCCAATGGGGCCAAACTTATATACATCTCTGGGTTCCCGCGTAAGCACGTTATTCGGTCATTCAAACCAGTGGGGGCTTGTGATTGGTTCAGGGCTGCAGAGATTTGGATCCTGCAGCCCTTTGTTCCCAAGTCCCCAAGCTCAGTCTGTATGGCTCCAATGAGCCAGGCAGGAACACCCAGTCTTCCCTTGAGTCCGCATACATAACTTCCCTCCCCTCTTAGTTCACAAGCCCCTAATGGACATAGTCTTTTAGGTACGCAGGCTTGAGGTGCTCTCGCGTCAACCACCTGAGTGCTGGAGTGGGCAGCGACGCGGTTGTGGCATCAGGCATGGCGAGTGGAGACCCAGGCGCCGAGGGGAGCTTGGCTGGCTGGACCGGGTCCCCAGGGGTCTCTGACGCTTATGGTATTTCCATCTGCTCTGCTAGGTCTGGCACTGGCAGGGGTATTGCTGCCGGCCTCTCTGCTTCCTCCGACTCGTGGGTCGTTGCATCTGGTTCGGTCACCAGATTTGCAGAGCTCATCTTTGTCTTCTCTCCCGGGCACCTCACATGCCTGTAATTGGCCGATGTGCCGCCTCATTGTGAACCCCCGCCCCTTGGAGGTGATCTCATACATGACAGCACCCAAAACTCTGGATACACATGCTGGTATCCACGCTGCCCCCCCCCTGAAGTTTTTGGCAAATACTAAGCCCCCTGTATCAAAACCCCGGGGAGCCAGGATTACCTCTGGCACCTCTTGTAGGTCTGGGGCATGATCCGGGTGCATGCAGTCAAGCAAGGTTGTCAGCCACCGACCCATGAGAAGCACAGTCTTTCTTGGGACCAAGAGGCCTCCAAATGGTTTCTGCCAAGAACTGGCAAAGTAGAGTCTTCTTCACAAGATTACAAAGTTGATGATGGAATGGTCGCTGGAGCACCTCATTATAAACACACACACACACAGTCAAAAGGCAAGCAAGCCACCCACCAAACAAAATCACATAAGAAGAGAAAGGGCGGTGCAGGCTTCTCCAGGGGTTAATGAGGGCTGCTGGGGGCGTGGCAAAGTCCCCGGTTGGCTGCCTGCTCACCTAATCCAGGGACTGCGATGCAGCTACACCTACTGTTCAATGGACAAGGCAGGTGAGGAGGAGGAGGGGGAACCCTCAGAAAGGTTCAGGAGTTGTGCTCCTGTGAGCTCCTGCTGAATTCAAGGCCTGGGTGGGAGACAGAAGCCCAGGGTTGCCATATGAAGGCAGACAATGGCAACTGTTCATCTCTTCCCTTGAAAACCCTTCCCAGTTCCCATAAGTTGGCAGCGATTTGATGGCACTTCACACACGCACAGTGGTAGTGATAACCTACAAAGTGAACTTCCAGCGGATCATATGTTTAAGCAGACGGTAAAACTGGAATCATGGCTGGGTGCACGTGTCCCTGTTTGACCTTGATACCAGAACCTTCTGCATCTTTTTTTGCTGTGAATCTATTGCTTCCAGAAACAATAAAGAACAAATAATTTCCATAGAAACGAGACAAATGGGCCTCAGATCATCAGAGGAGTGTCATAGTCACATGTGAAAGTTCATCGAGTGCATAGCTCGTGGAATCTGAGTTATAATAACATACCCATGAAAACCGTAAAGCCATTCGAAATGCAGTTCTAAGCAGAATGATGCCCTTCTAAACTCATTGACTTCAAGCGATTCAGATGGGTATAACTCTGCCTCGAATTGCATTGCAAATGAAAAAAAAAACCGGGATTGTTAACCAAAGAGACTCATTTGAATTTTGAATTTAAACTCGTTTGAGCTAAACTAACCTCAATTTGCAACCGTCGTCCAAATTGGTGGATGTTGTGAAAATCCAAACGTAGAAGGGTGTTCCTCCCCAGCTGGGTAATACACAATTTGTTGTATTGACTCCAGATTTCTGCATTTAGAACAGCGTAATTTCCTTTTGCGGTGGATCTGTCAACAACTTATCTGGTGTGTCCGTCATTTTGCAATCATTGCGCTACTTAGCATTGTTCTTGTTGGAATGAATTCTCTTCTGAAGGCCAGCCACACAGCTTCATCTGTGTCGGGGGCAGGGGGTTGCTTGCCGGGTATTTCCAAAGCTTTCGACTAACATTATTATTCAGTTAAACATTATTAGATAGCTAAACGGGACAAAAAAAAAGCATGCACGTCTTACAGATACAGAGATTACAACCTTGGCTGACAAGACACAAATGTATGAACGTGTTGGAAGACTGTTTATTCTTCAGCCCAAGGAGGTAATTCACAGCAAGCTGTTACAAAAGCAAAAATGGCAGAAGAGAAAATTAAGGAACTGGGGCAGAGAAAATCGTACCTGGAGTGGAGTGTAAAAGAGGTCGAAGGAAACATCTCAACATGGTTTTGTTTTGTTTTTAAGCAGGAATGCATAGGAATGCAGTTCCGGCTGCTTTGGTGTCAGGGGGTGTGGCCTGATATGCAAATGAGATCCTGCTGGGCTTTTTCTGCAAAAAAAAAGCCCTGTGTAAAAGAATGGTGACGTCAGGGGGTGTGGCTAGGGTTGCCAAGTCCAATTCAAGAAATATCTGGGGACTTTGGGGGTGGAGCCAGGAGTCTTTGGGGGTGGAGCCAGGAACAAGGGTGTGACAAGCATAATTGAACTCCAAGGGAGTTCTGGCCATCACATTTAAAGGGACCGCACACCTTTTTAAATGTCTTCCTTCCATAGGAAATAATGAAGGATAGGAGCACCTTCTTTTGAGGCTCATAGAATTAGACCCCCTGGTCCAATCGTTTTGAAACTTGGGGGGTACTTTGGGGAGAGGCACTAGATACTATACTGACATTCTAGTGCCTCTACCTCAAAAAACAGCTCCCCCAGAGCCCCCGAAACCTCCAGATCAATTCCCCATTATACCCTATGAGAATCAATCTCCACGTAGGGAATAATGAAGTGCTCAGCAAACTTTTCCCTCCCTCCCCCCCACTCCATTTCTGGCGACTCTGAGCGAGGGAGTGGCCTCTCTACTCACGAGTTGCTGCCAGCTTCTTCAAAGTAACACAGACACCCCATCCCAAGAGGAAGCCTTTCAATCGGAGACTGAAGCCTCTGGAGGTGGAAAGGCACATGGTCCTCTGGGGGCGGGGCTTCCCCCTGCCAGCCAGCTGACTGGGGTCAGGAAGGAGCCTGGGAAAGTGGAAGAACCCCCGCTGGGACCTGGGGATTGGCAAGCCTAGGTGTGGCCTAATATGCCAATGAGTTCCTGTTGGGCTTTTTTTCTCCCTGCATCTGGGAGATGCAGATAACTAGAAAAGCACAATGGGAGTTTCAGCCTCACCACCACCACCCTTCTTGAGCAGAGAAAAACAGAGCAGTCTGGTAACCAGATCTTCCAGTGCAGAGGACCCAAGACACCTGAGTTGGGCAGTGAAGCTGCACTCACCCAAACTATTTTTATAAGAACATAAGAGAAGTCAGGGCTTTTTTTTTTTTTTTTGCAGCAGGAACTCCTTTCATATTAGGCTGCACCCCCCTGATGTAGCCAATCTTCCAAGAGCTTACAGGGCTCTTCTTACGTGGCCTACTGTAAGCTCCAGGAGGACTGGCTACATCAGGGGTGTGTGGCCATAATGCAAAGCAGTTCCTGCTACAAAAAAAGCCCTGAGAGAAGCCATGTTGGATCAGACCAATGGCCCATCCAGTCCAACACTGCGTCACACGTTGGCCAAAAATACCAGGTGCCATCAGGAGGTCCATCATGTCACATGCCATGTCGGGCTGGGCTCTGTGTGTACCTATTTAAGATTAGGTAGCGGAAATTTAAGATTAGGTAGCTGATGTCAGGAGAGCCTGGCGTGACTTGGTCCATGGGGCTGCAAAGAGTTGGATTCAACTTTGTGACTGAACAACAAAGCTGAATATGAACTTTATAAAGGACACAAACACAATTAAAGATTTTAAAAAGCTTAAAATAAAACATGCTTAAAACATTAGCACTCATTGGTCTTAAAGGTGCTTTCTTTGTATTTCTCCCAAGGGATCCAGGGAACTGGGCAAAGGAAGCTCTGGCTCTTTCCTTCCTTCCCCAGGGGACCAGGAGAGGGAGGAGCCTCAATCAATGGAGAAAATACAGGCTTAGCTCTGTAGCTCCTGTGCGATTGACCAAGCCTTGCAAAGCAAGCCGTGATACAGAAGGAAGCAAGAGAGAAGGAGAAGGAAGCAGACAACAGCCAGTTGCTTGGGGGCCTGATAGGAGCCCTCCGGGGGCCTGATTTGGCCCCTGGACTACATGTTTGACACCCCTGTCTTAGAGAGAAGGAGTTTTATGTCAAGAATCCCACCTGCTGTAGAACACATGGCAACAGGTTGCAAGCTTCCTGGTGATCTCCCAGAATTACAACTGATCTCTCGACTACAGAGATCAATTTCCCTGTAGGAAACCAACAGACAAAAAAAGGCACATGGCTGAAATTACTGGAAAATTGATGGAGTAAAAATACTTATAGAAAGGTGTGCAAAAATTGAAACATTCACAAAGCCAGCATTGCGAGACTAATAGCAAGAATTATTTATGAATTTATTAATAATAACAATAATAATAAATTTATTTTTGTATCCCGCCCTCCCCCGCCAAAGGCAGAGTCACCCCAATCTGAATATCTGACAAAGCAGACCAGTGAAACAGCCAGCTCTAGCGTGCGGTCCCATCATTGGAACGCGTCAGGGTCTTGTTGCTACTTCTTTACCCACTTACTACTTCTAAAATGTGGATTGATATGAACTTTGTGATGATTACAGTGGGGATAGTTGTATATTAGAGATTCCTGAGTCCACTTGATTGCGGTTTCTGCACGAGCCTTGTCAGTCTTCCATTCTTCCGAGGTCGGTAAAATGAGTCCCCAGCTTCCTGGGGGGAAATTGTAGATGACTGGGGAAGGCAATGGCAAACCACCCCGTAAAAAGTCTGCCGTGAAAACACTGTGAAAGCAACGTCACCCCAGAATCGAAAACGACTGGTGCTAGCACAAGGGACCTTTCCTTTCCTGTTGGAATATAAGATGATCAAACACATGTATTGTTACACTTTGTGAATGTTTCAATTTTTGTATTTTTTTGTACCCCTTTCTATAAGTATTTTACTACATTGATTTTCCAGTAATTTCAGCCGTGTGCCTTTTTTTGTCTGTGGGGTATTGACTCCACAGCTTCCTCTACGTATCACTTTGTTCCCTGTAGGAAGCGGCAGCTTTGGAGGGGGATCTCTATGACCTCACAGGCCTGCATGGGCTCCTCCCTTCCCCCAAATCCCACCCTCCCTAGGCTCCAACCCCAAATCTCCAGAAATTTTCTAATCCAGAGCTGGCAACCCAATCTAGAATGCTGTTTAAGGGCAGGCCTTCTTGCCTGAACCGTGAGCAAATCTGCTTTGAAGTGCAGCATGATAGATTTAATTCAGGGCAAGAAAGGTTCAGAACAGGATTTTCTCTCTCCCATGCAAGTTATCCGAGGATGCGCCTCAGGAAAGCAACCCAGACCTTTTGTTCTCAACCCAATACGCAGGACAAATTTGAACGTTCCGACTTCAATTAAATGTATGCGAGAGATCCTTAGAACTCCTTCCATCTCTCTAAATAATTTCTGAATCAAATTACCAGGGAGCATGCGGTTTGTTCCTTAAGGTCCGGAAAGTACTCACACATTCTTTCTCAATCATTTAAGTATTGTTTATCAGGAGGTAGAGAGTCTAATATGCAAGAATCAATAAGGGCTTTCTGAGAAAATATTATTTGTCTGGAATCTTATCCGCCAGGCCTCCTCAGCAGTCAAATTTGACAGCCTGTTTTTTTTCACCTCCCTCCACAAATAGTAAAACGAGGGGTCAGTTCATCTGTTATTTGGGAAAGAAATTCGACAGGCACTTGAAGCAATGCTGAGGAGTGGGGTTGGCTGCATTCAAGACCAGCCTTGTGTCTTACTTAGCCTTGTGTAGCCTTTATAAGGCTAGAATTGCTATCAATCAGAGGTGTCTTGATATTGGACTACAAAATGAGGAAACTTTACTCCGTAAGAACTTTAGATGTATAAAATCCCAACCTCACTTTACAGCCACCTCATATTTATGTAATGTTACTTATGAACCCTACAGATGGGTATTTTCCAGAGCCCGCTTTGAGGTCCTTCCCTCTGTTGTACTACAAATGCCTAGGCACAAAGACTTATGTCCATGTACGACTAATAAGGTTGAATCTGTTACACACGTACTTTTATGTTGTGATTTTTATCGGGAAGAAGGATCCCATCTTATACTACCATTACAATCCTCTGCAATCTTATTTGAAATTTAGACCAGAAATATTATGTAACTTTCTTTTAGAAGATTCTCAGAGTTCTGTATCCTATGCTGGGGCCAGATTTTGTTACTTAGCAATTAGGAAACATAAATCCTTTGTGACTGATGATATGTCATAACTTCCTTTGTATTGATCTTTTTTATATATCAACAAGCCTATTTTATGCTGTTTACACACTACTGTTGATTCATTGACTATTACTGTGGGCTTTTGCTATTGCTAGCTCTTGCTATAATAAAATTGACTGACTGTCTGACTGTAGCTTTTTTTAAGGCCAGATAGCAATGAAATCACTTTGCAAAAGACGGTGTGAAATAAGGCCCAATCAGTCTCAAAGATTTTAGGTATAGACTAAATGCAGGGTGAAAAAGAAGACCACTAGGATTGGCAGCCTCCAGGTGGAACCTGGGGAATCTCCCGGAAGAACAGCTGATCTCCAGACTGCAGATATCAGTTCCCCTGGAGAAAATGGATGCTTGGCAGGGTGGATTCTATGGTCTTATACCGAGGGTTGTCAGGTCCCCCCAGCAACCAGGGGGAGGGGGGGAATCATAGAATCACAGAGTTGGAAGGGACAATACAGGCCATCTAGTCCAACCCCCTGCTCAATACAGGATCAACCTAGAGCATCCCTGACAAGTGTTTGTCCAGCCGCTGCTTCAAGACTGCGAGAGAGGGAGCTCACCACCTCCCTTGGTAGCTGATTCCACTGCTGAAGAACTCTTACTGGAAAAAAAGTTTGCCTTAATATCCAGCTGGTATCTTCCCACCCTTCATTTAAACCCATTATTGCAAATTCTGTACTCTGCTGCCAAATAAACAGCTCGCTGACTTCCTGTAAGGGACAGCCTTCAAATACTTATAGAGAGCAATCATGTCCCCCCTCAACTTCCTCTTCTCCAGACTGAACATTCCCAAGTCCCTCAGCCTTTCCTCACAGGGCTTGGTCTCCAGGCCTCTGATTATCCTCATCGCTCTCTTCTGTACCCGCTCCATTCTGTCCACACCCTTTTGGAAGTGAGGCCTCCAGAACTGCGCACAATGCTCCAGATGCGGTCTGACCAACGCATTGACTATTAATGAGTAATAGGCTTTTCTGTAAACTCTGGAAGTTCTGATGGGAAGGAAACACGTTTTCCAGAAAATCTGTGTTAAGAGACCCATTTGAAACATCCAATACTTATTTTGGTACAAGATCTTAATTCATCTCTTGTGATTTGGATGTTATGCTTACCAGGAGCAGGAGAGCGGCCCAGACGGCGTTGCCACCAACATGACAATATCGCTTTCAACATGTACTGGAAATGACATCATCACACTGGGCCATCCTGATGACACTCGGGAATTTGGGCAAAAACTCTATGATAAAAATGCCTTCTATCATAGTTTTTTTTTTTTTTGCCCCAATATTCTAGTATCAACCAGACAGTGCCACTATGATGATGTCATTTCCAGTATACGCTTGGAAGTGACATCGTCATGTTGCTGCCAACATATCCTGTGCCTCTCTCCTGCTCCTGGTAAGTCCCCGCACTGCCCAGGTGATCAGTGGCAAGAGGCAGGGCTCAGGGATGGGGAATCCCCATCTCTAGCAGGGGGTGGCAACCCTAAGTGCACCTTGTTGAGGTCCTTGTCTTCCCCAGGCTCCGCCCCCAAAACTTTAGCGATTTCTCAACCTGGATTTGATAACCCTATCCCTCCATCCCCTGCTAGTAGCCATGGGGGACCTAGCTGTTCTAGGGCACACTGGTAGGTTGGAGAAAAAAGAAGAGTAAAATGCAAGGTAAGTCAAATACACTGCTCGACCTTGCAACTTGTTCTTCTTTTTTCCACTCTGGGACGTGGGCAAAAACTCTATGGTAAAAATGGCTTCTACCCTAGAATATTTTTTTTTGCCCAAATATCAGAGCATCATCCAGGCATTGCCAACGTGATTAGTTTAGTTTAGTTTAGTTTATTTATGATTTATATCCCGCCCTTCCCACCAAGTGGCTCAGGAAATGACATGATGATGTCATTTCCAGTATCCAACTGGAAGTGATGTCGCCGTGCTGCTGCCAACACAGCCTGTGCCTCCCTTCTGCTCCTATATACAAAAAAACGAGCAACATGCCTGTGATATAAATAGGCTACCAGACTTTTTAATACTTTTAAAATTTATTTATATGCTTTTTAAATATAAAACTGCTTCGGACTTAATCAATGTATTTGACACAAAAGTCTACAGTGGCGACCATAAAATACAATTGAATCCTCATAAACAGAGCCCATGGCGATTTACTAACACAGCTTACAAGTAACTAGTTACAATAATAGAATAGACGCGTTTCGTGTTCCCACTTCATCAGTATTACAATATCTTCCACTTGTGCTGTATATTACAAGGGAGTAAGCCAGTTCCTTTTACTAGAGGCATGAGCAAAGCCTTCTGCTCCATTGCTGGCCGCAACACTCTCCATACATACTGGATGCAAGCACGGAGGCTTCATGAAGGAACCACCTTGTTTGGAGATAAAGGCCGTTTCCCCACTGACCTTACTCTGGAGCGACCTCCCTATTCACCGTGCAGCGTCTGCGCGGATTTCCCACCAACTGCTGCGCGCAACCAGGAAGAGCCGCGGTTTTTAGCGGTTTACATCTGCGACGCAAAAGCCGCGGCACTTCCTGGTTGTGCGCAGCAGTTGGTGGGAAATCCGCGCAGACGCTGCGCGGTGAAGAGGGACGTCGCTCCGGAGTAAGGTCAGTGGGAAAACGGCCAAAGTTTTGGTTTCACCCCCGGGTCCTTGAAATGCACCGTATTAGTTCATAAACAATTAGTATTAGTTGGTCAGGAAAAACTTCTGGGGGGAAATTCCTTCTTTTTGACCCAGGTTTATTAGCAATAGAATAATTAACAGGCATTCTCACATTCTGACATGGTACTGTTTTGTGGTTTCCCATGCTAATTCAACCCAGGTTAAAGGTTTTCTGAATGTGCTAATTTTGCTAGTCTGCTATTGGTTTCTAACTTTGTACCACTTGGCAATCGAAACCCCACCAGCTATATGTGGTTCTGCTTACTGTACCTCATTCCTCGTCTGAAGAAGTGTGCATGAACGCAGGGCCGGATCTACATGCTTTTTGAGGGGGGGGGGGGCCAAAATGAAAAAGTGACCCCCCCTTATGGACCATTCTATCTTATGGCCCCATAGAATACAATGGATTCCATACCCAATTTGGCGCCCCCCTCTCCATCGGAGCACGGGGCAAGCACCCCCCTTTGCCCCCCCCCCGATCAACTCCCGGAGGAGGTACGGGCCCTGCGATGCTTAGACCAATTCCGCAGGGCCTGTAAGACCTACCTCTTCAAAATAGCCTTCACCCATACCGAACTAAGATAGTGTCGCTGTATATGTTTTCTTTTTTCTTCTCACTGAACTTACGAAAGACCCTTTTTAGCACCTTAATGTTAATTTTAATGTAACTTGTAAATTGATTTATGATGATTTTATTGCTATGTATGATTTTATTGTATTGCACTTATATGTTGTGAGCCGCCCTGAGCCTGCTTGTGCGGGGAGGGCGGGATATAAATAAAAAGTATTATTATTATTATTATTATTATTATTATTATTATTATTATTATTATTATTATTATTATTATTATTATTATTATTATTATTATTATTATTATTATTATTATTATTATCTTGTTGGTCTTAAAGGTGCCATCGACTCCTATTTTGCTCTACTACTTCAGACCAACACGGCTGTCTGTTTGGATCGACCTGTATTAGAGCTTCGTTATTTATATTTTCCAGGTTTTGTATATATCCTCACCGTGATCCCCTTGCTGATTATGCTGGTCCCTTCTTCTCCTGCCAAGTCCCCCCACTGCCCAAGTGATCAGTGGCAGCAGGGATGTTGAATCCTCACCTCCAGCAGGGGGCTGGCAACCCTAATTGCACCCCGCTGAAGTCCTTGTACTCCCCAGGCTCCGCCCCCACATCTTTAGTGGTTTAGTGGGAGGGGAGGGACGGTGGCTCAGTGGTAGAGCATCTGCTTGGGAAGCAGACGGTCCCAGGTTCAATCCCTGGCATCTCCAACAAAAAGGGTCCAGGCAAATAGGTGTGAAATACCTCAGCTTGAGACCCTGGAGAGCAGAGGAGGGCCGGTGGCTCAGTGGTAGAGCATCTGCTTGGGAAGCAGAAGGTCCCAAGTTCAATCCCTGGCATCTCCAAAAAAAGGGTCCAGGCAAATAGATGTGAAAACCCTCAGCTTGAGACCCTGGAGAGCAGGGGAGGGCCGGTGGCTCAGTGGCAGAGCATCTGCTTGGTAAGCAGAAGGTCCCAGGTCCAATCCCTGGCATCTCCCACTAAAAAGAGTCCAGGCAAGTAGGCGTGAAAAACCTCAGCTGGAGACCCTGGAGAGCAGGGGAGGGAAGGTGGCTCAGTGGCAGAGCATCTGCTTGGTAAGCAGAAGGTCCCAGGTTCAATCCCTGGCATCTCCAAAAAAAGCGTCCAGGCAAATAGGTGTGAAAAACCTCAGCTTGAGACCCTGGAGAGCCGCTGCCAGTCTGAGCAGACAATACTGACTTTGATGGACCAAAGAGGGCCTGATTCAGTAGAAGGCAGCTTCATATGTTCGTATGTTCTTAGCCTGGAGCTGGTAACCCAATCTTTCCATTCCCTGCCAGTAGCCGAGGGGGACCTGGCTGCTGTACAGTGCATCAGTAGGTTGAAGGAAAAAGCAGAGCAAAGTACCGTAAGTGAAATAAATTGTTCTGCCTTGCACCTTAGATCCATGTGGGCAGCCGTGTTGGTCTGAAGTAGTAGAACAAAGCAGGAGTCAAGAAAGTTTCTTGGTCTTAAAGGTGCTACTTGACTTCTGCTTTGTTCTACCTTACACCTTGTTCTTCTTTTTTCCCTGTATGGACCATTTTGCCACCACAATATTTTTTTTTTTTTAAAAAAAGAAAGACAAAAAGGGAATTAAACAAAGCAGGAGTCAAGTGGCGCCTTTAAGACCAACCCATTTTTATTTAGAATGTCAGCTTTGGTGCGCTCTTCAGCGCACTTCATCAGATGAGGAATCCAGCACAGTGAGCAAAGCCATACAGAGCTGAGCAGAGCCCTACATAGCTGGTAGGCAATGGCCATCCCCTGCTATCATCACCCTACCAGCTATGTATGGCTTTGCTCACTGTGCTGGATTCCTCGTCTGATGAAGTGTGCTGAAGACCACACGAAAGCTTACGTTCTCAATAAAAATGGGTTGGTCTTAAAGGCGCAACTTGACTCCTGCTTTGTTCGACTGCTTCAGACCAACACGGCTGCCCGCTTGGATCTACCAAAAAGGGAATTAGGTCTTGTAATAAAAATGTCCATAAAATGCAGCAATGAATCTCTTTTTTCAAAACGAATGCAGCGGACCATGTCGTTCCTTAGTGTTTCTCAAGTACACAACGAGCATCAATTATGTAAAAAAGAAAAGGCTTAGCATTTCCCAGAGGCTCACTTGGCATCTTCGTTGCATTCTTTTCGGCGCCAGGCCAAAAACATTTCAGTTCACCCAGGCTTTTAATGAAGGGGTTGATCTTTTAACACTATCTTGGTCTGGAAACTGAGGTTTTACATTGTCGGTGGTATGAACATATGAACCTATGAAACTGCCTTCCACTGAATCAAACCCTCGGTCCATCAAAGTCAGTATTGTCTACTCAGACTGGCAGCAGCTCTCCAGGGTCTCAAGATGAGGTTTTTCATGCCTACTTGCCTGGACCCGTTTTAGTTGGAGATGCCGGGGATTGAACCTGGGACCTTCTGCTTACCAAGCAGATGCTCTACCACTGAGCCACCATCCCTCCCCTAAGGGCTGTTTTTACAGTCTAATTTTCAGCTAGTTTTTTAATGCTGGGTTTTAATCTGTACCTTTTAATGTTTCCCTCTTATTGTTTTTATTTTGTAAGGCGCCTCGGGCGGGTTCCCAGAGAGGCAGCCTACATTTTCTTACAAATAAAGAAACAAATGAAATACAGCCTTTCCAAATGTTTGAAGGACTTTGTCTGCAGTTTAGGGCTGCCAATTTGAGGATAGGGGGATTCAGGAGGTTTGGGGGGGTGAAGCCTCGGAAGGGCAGGGTTTGGGGAGGGGAGGGGAGGGACCTCAACTGGGTACTATGCCACAGAGTCCACCTTTCAAAGCAGCCATTACCTCCAGAGGAATGCACCGCTGTAGGTTGGAGATCACTTCTTATTCTGGGAGATCTTCAAGCCCGACCTAAAGAACGGCAACCTTCATCGACATCAGCTTACCATAACCTTTCTAGTTGGCCAATGTCTTTATTCCCAGATGGAGCGGAGTGACAGACATTTGTGTAGAGTTGTCAACCTCTAGGTGGGACAGGAGAAAAAAGCCACGTGGGCATTCCCGTTAAATCAACCTCAAATCCTTAGAAATTCAGATATTTAAATACGATTGTTCATAGAAATGACAATGTGACACAAAGTGCAAAAGAAAAACGACTCCCGTAACAATAAGTTCAATATTAACGTCCAACAGTTTGTTCCTAGAAATTGAAGTCGGGAAGTCGTATGTAATGCCGTGCAAGGAACAAACTGTTGGACATTAATATTGAACTTATTGTTTTGGGAGTAGTTTTTCTTTTGCACTTTGTGTCACATTGTCATTTCTATGAACAATTGTATTTAAATATCTGAATTTCAAGGGATTTGAGGTTGATTTAACGTGAATGCCCATGTGGCTTTTTTTCTCCTGTTCTATCTTTTCATGTTACTCTGTTTGGTTGCTACCGCCTCCAGGTGGGGCCTGGAGATCTCCCGCTTTTACAGCTGATCCCCAGCTGGCAGAGATCAGCTCCCCTGGAGAAAATAATGTAAAAAACATCAGAATAATAATAGCACTCTTACACAATATAGTGTTATATGCAACCTACATTTATCAAAATGCATGCATAGCAGTAGTCATCATTAGTAATTTATAAACCACTCCTGATACTAAATTCACAAATGCTCATAATACAAACGCAGCTGGAAATAGAGTTCTTTTCACTCCCTCACACTGTCTGCTGTTTGAAGATAATAAGGTACAGTTCCTCAGAGGCAACTGCCTTCCTGCTGATCTCCCTTATGTTCAGCAACTTAGGTGGAGTTCTCAATTCTCCAGCACAGCTTGTCTCTGAGCGAGTAAGGGATCGCAGCCTGCTATTCCTCACGGTTTCAGACCTTCATCAGCCTTTAACTCTCAGGCCATTTTCCCACAGACCTTACCAGGGAGCGACGTCCCTCTTCACCACGCAGCGTCTGCGCAGATTTCCCACCAACTGCTCCACATAACCAGGAAGAGCCGCGGCTTTTGCGTCGCTAACGTAAACTGGTTTTTAGCGGTTTACATCTGCGATGCAAAAGGTTCAGCACTTCCTGGTTCTGTGGAGCAGTTGGTGGGAAATCCTGCAGACGCTGCGTGGTGAAGAGGGACATCGCTCCACGGTAAGCTCTGTGGGAAAACGGCCTTAGTGTTTCATCAAGGAGCCTCAGTACAACATTCAGCAGCTTGGATCAATGCATGTTAATTGCTCTTTCTGTTTCCAGCTAGGAGAGATAAAGGCTGACGAAGGTCTGAAACCGTGAGGAATAGCAGGCTGCGATCCCTTACTCGCTCAGAGACAAGCTGTGCTGGAGATTTGAGAACTCCACCCAAGTTGCTGAACATAAGGGAGAACAGCAGGAAGGCAATTGCCTCTGAGGAACTGTACCTTAAAACAGCAGACAATGTGAGGGAGTGAAAAGAACTCTATTTCCAGCTGCGTTTGTATTATGAGCATTTGTGAATTTAGTATCAGGAGTGGTTTATAAATTACTAATGATGACTACTGCTATACATGTATTTTGATAAATGTAGGTTGCATATACACGATATTGTGTAAAAGTGTTATTGTTATTCTGGTGTTTTTTCACTTATTATTCACTTCCATCAGAACCTGTTGATATTTACCCCTGGAGAAAATGGCTGCTTTGAAGAGTGGACTCTGGCATTGTACCATGTTGAGGTCCCTCTCCTCTCCTCCCCAAACCCTACCCTCTCCTGGATCTGCACCCAAAGTCTCCAGGTATTTTCCAACACAGACTTGGCAACCCTACATTTGTGTAACGACAAGGTTAGTTACTGAGTTAGCAACTGAGACAAGTTGTGAACCGGAGAACTTCCTCAGTCACTAGGATTCCCTCTTTGCCCACTTATGGTAGGAGACGTCCAGGTAATAGTGGCTCTTGCCTGCCAATTAGCAGGGTGCAGACAGAAATTTGAGCCATTTTTGGGGGGGGAGGCAATGATCTTGGGGAGAAAAGTTTTAAAAGAAAAATAAGGCCTCATGTACTAACCATAGAATTTCTGGTGATTCCTAGAGCTACCCTTTGTCACTTCCAGGCAGTTCTAGGAATCATCAGGAACTTTGTGGACAGAACTTCCTGTAAGAAGACGAGGCTTTATTTTTACTTTTAAATCCCACCCCCCCCCCCCGCCGATGCGCTGCCCTCCACCAACCCTCCCACTGGTTGCCTGGCACTGTGAACCACTGAAGCTAAAAACGAAGGAGTTAGTTTATTCAGAGTCATGTTTTACATCAACATTTATGAATATGATATAAAATGCAAGTCATCCATAAAACCCCACATTATAACACAAATTTTCTCTGCTCTGAAGGCAAAGTTGCGTGCAACACCATATAGTCAATAGCTCATTGAATAAGTGTTCCAAAGTCTGAGTGAACATAAAATTCTGCTTCCAAAGGTTAAAGGACCACTGTTGCATCAGAATATAAAAACACGAAAAGGGACCTCTAGCCAGGGCCAGGCCTAGACTGTCTGCACCCTAGGCAAGGTTAACTTCTGGCACCTCCCCCCCCCCACCCTGACTGATAATGACACCAAGTCACATAGGGCAGGGGTCCCCAATCCCCAGGCCCCGGACCGAGACTGGTCTGTGGCCCGTCAGCAACCGGGCCGCCAGCCTCCCCACCCTCCCTACAGCACCCCACAGCCTCCCCGCCCCCCTCCCAGCGCCTCCTCCTCCCTCCATTTTTACGATGTTAAGCCAGGGAAAGTGCCTTCTGGGCTCTTTAAAAGCTCTCACCCACTTCCGCGGCAGCAGCGGTGCTGCCTTTGTGCTGCTTGTTCAGCCGGTCGCTTGCTGCTGCTTCCGCGGTTTCCGCCGTGGATCAGCTGATTGGCGTCATGGGGGCGTGAGCTTTTAAAGAGCCCAGAAGGCACTTTCCTGGCTTAACATCATAAAAATGGAGGGAGCAGGAGGTGCCGTGGGGGGTGGGATTGATGGGCTGTGCGAGAGGGAGGCTAAATTCAGTTTCCCCATGCTGCCGGCCCTGGGGCCACCGTGGGCGGGCTGCCATTCCCTGGTGCCAAAAAGGCTGGGGACCACTGGCATAGGGAATGCCCATTTTGGGACCCCCAGAAAACCAGCACACTAGGCAATCACCTAGTTTGTGTAGTGGCAGGGCCAGTCCCACTTCTAGCCCTTCCAGGGTTCATGGAAAGGAAACTTGCAGTTGTAAGCAGCCTCCAGGTGTGATCACATCCAAAATCAGAAATCTGAACTGGCTTATTTTTGCCAGGGCTTTAGCATAATGGAAGGGGCCGTGGCTCAGTGGTAGAGCCCCTACTTGGCATGTAGAAGGTCCCAAGTTCAATCCCTGGCATCTCCAGTTAGAAAGGACCAGGTAGGAGTTGCTGTGAAAGGCCTGAGACCCTGGTGAGTCTCGCGACCAGGTAGGAGGTGCTGTGAAAGGCCTGAGACCCTGGTGAGTCTCGCGACCAGGTAAGAGGTGCTGTGAAAGGCCTGAGACCCTGGTGAGTCTTGCGACCAGGTAGGAGGTGCTGTGAAAGGCCTGAGACCCTAGTGAGTCTCGTGACCAGGTAGGAGGTGCTGTGAAAGGCCTGAGACCCTGGTGAGTCTCGCGACCAGGTAGGAGGTGCTGTGAAAGGCCTGAGACCCTGGTGAGTCTTGCGACCAGGTAGGAGGTGCTGTGAAAGGCCTGAGACCCTGGTGAGTCTCGTGACCAGGTAGGAGGTGCTGTGAAAGGCCTGAGACCCTGGTGAGTCTCGCGACCAGGTAGGAGGTGCTGTGAAAGGCCTGAGACCCTAGTGAGTCTCGTGACCAGGTAGGAGGTGCTGTGAAAGGCCTGAGACCCTGGTGAGTTTCATGACCAGGTAGGAGGTGCTGTGAAAGGCCTGAGACCCTGGTGAGTCTCCTGACCTGGTAGGAGGTGCTGTGAAAGGCCTGAGACCCTGGTGAGTCTCGCAACCAGGTAGGAGGTGCTGTGAAAGGCCTGAGACCCTGGTGAGTCTCGCGACCAGGTAGGAGGTGCTGTGAAAGGCCTGAGACCCTGGTGAGTCTTGCGACCAGGTAGGAGGTGCTGTGAAAGGCCTGAGACCCTGGTGAGTCTCGTGACCAGGTAGGAGGTGCTGTGAAAGGCCTGAGACCCTGGTGAGATCTCGCGACCAGGTAGGAGGTGCTGTGAAAGGCCTGAGACCCTAGTGAGTCTCGTGACCAGGTAGGAGGTGCTGTGAAAGGCCTGAGACCCTGGTGAGTTTCATGACCAGGTAGGAGGTGCTGTGAAAGGCCTGAGACCCTGGTGAGTCTCCTGACCTGGTAGGAGGTGCTGTGAAAGGCCTGAGACCCTGGTGAGTCTCGCGACCAGGTAGGAGGTGCTGTGAAAGGCCTGAGACCCTGGTGAGTCTCGCGACCAGGTAGGAGGTGCTGTGAAAGGCCTGAGACCCTGATGAGTAGACAGTTCTGACCTTGATGGACCATATAAGGCATAAAGCAACTTCACTTGTATAAGGCAAGTGTATAAGGCAACTTCACTTGTTCAAGTAGTATCAAGGCTGGAAGCCAAGAAAGAAATAGTTTCCAAAGACTGAAACATAATAAATGGAGGAGCATACAAAGCTGCAATCCAATGGCCCACCTACTTCAATACTATTGTCTACACATACTATACCACAGTATTTTCTCAATGTCTGCCATTCCACCCCTATACAAAAAAAAGGAAGACAGGGTTGTCTTACATACCAGTTACAGTTATGTCCAGTAAAAATTGGGAGAGTATATAGCTTTTTTCCTAGGGAAGTATGTAGGGTTACTATATTTTGAAAAGCAGAGAACATATCCTCCAACATTTTTAAGAGGACATTTTCATCCTTTTTTTAAAAAGAAGAAGATGGATATCAAAAAAATAGGACACCTGGTAATCCTAGCAGTGTCTATGGAGGGGGTCGCACATTCAGGATTATCTTCTTTTTGACTAAATATGGGATAAAAACATAAGAGAAGCCATGTTAGATCAGGCCAATGGCCCATCCAGTCCAACACTCTGTGTCACACAGTGGCCAAAAAAAATTATATATATAGCATACACACACACACACACTGTGGCTAATAGCCACTGATGGACCTCTGCTCCATATTTTTATCTAACCCTCCCTCTTGAAGGTGGCTATGCTTGTGGCCACCACCACCTCCTGTGGCAGTGAATTCCACATGTTAATCACCCTTTGGGTGAAGAATACTTCCTTTTATCCATTTTAACCTGACTGCTCAGCAATTTCATTGAATGCCCACGAGTTCTTGTATTGTGAGAAAAGGGAGAAAATGACTCCTTTCTCTACTTTCTCCATCCCATGCATTATCTTGTAAACCTCTATCATGTCACCAGCGCAGGCGACGTTTCTCCAAGCTAAAGAGCCCCAAGCGTTTCAAACCTTTCTTCATTGGGAAAGTGCTCCAGCCCCTTTAATCATTCTAGTTGCCCTTTTCTGGACTTTCTCCAATGCTATAATATCCTTTTTGAGGTGCGGGTGACCAGAACTGCACACAGTACTCCAAATGAGACCGCACCATCGATATCAGGGGCAGGGGGTTAGCAGGAACACACTTCCAGCTGGCTTGATGTCAGAAGGTGTGGCCTAGTATGCAATGAGTTCCTGCTGGACTTTTTCTACAAAATAAACCCTGTGCAGAACAATGGTGACACGAGGGGTTGTGGCCTAATATGCAAATTAGTTCCTGCTGGGCTTTTTCTACAAAAAAAAAAAGCCCTGTGAGATATAATACACTTTATACATGATGTGACAGGCCCTACCTTCCAACTGAGCCCTTCCCACCAGCCACTTACGACTTGGGGGAATCGGGTTTATTTGAAACTGCAAAACTTCCTTTTAAATACAAGATGTCTTTCGGGCAGCGAGTGAACAAAGTTTGAGTCCAGTGGCACTTTAGGACCAACAAAGTTTAATCCGTGGTATGAACTGCTGTGTGCATGCACACTTCTTCAGGTTCACTGCCATGAGGTAAGTTTCACGGTAAGCAGGGCTATTTTTGTAGAAACATCCCAGCAGGAACTCAGTGGCATATTCGTCCACACCCCTGACGCCAAGTCAGCCAGAACTGCGTTCCTGTGCATTCCTGCTCAAATAAAAGCCCTCGTGGTAAGCAAGACGAGTACAGAGATCGCTAAGGCGTAGTATTCAAATATCCACCCTCCCCAGGCACTGTCACCCAAATCCTAGACTTGGGTCAGCCAGTTCTCCCTCCATTGGGGGTGAGAAAGAGGAGACAGGCTCGTTTCCCGGGTCACTTTGGCTTTACAATTTGCTCTCCCCCCCCCCCCCCACTCCCGTGTGCAGAACATATTTATCATTCATTTTGAAAGGAGGAAGAGGAGGAGGAGACTGGATTTATACCCCACCCTTCACACAGAGTCCCAGAGCAGCTTACAGTCTCCTTCCCTTCCTTGCCCCACAACAAACACCCTGTGAGGTAGGTGGAGCTGAGAGAGCTCTGAGAGAAGAACTGCTCTTGGGAGAACAGCTCTGAGAGAACGGTGAGCGACCTGAGGCTGCACAGCTGGCTGCATGTGGGAAAAGTGGAGACAATGACGTACAGTGGCATCCGGTGATGTGGAGATACAGCCAATGTCTGCTGTCGTGTTCAAATGCTCTTCCATATTTGGCAAAAAAAACCCTTCTTGTATGTTGAAAGCGAACATGTCAGACGGAAAAGCTCAGAATGGCCTTCGGCTTGGCATGCTGCTTGGTGCATGAAGATTTTCCATGGATCAGCATTTTATTCAGGACAAGGACATGCCACCTTTCAAGTTAGTAATTACACTAAGCGATTCACAATAGAAAGCAAGCCATAAATAATGAAAATCCATTTAAAACTACATACAACAGACAGAAAACTATGTATAGACCAGGGGTGGCCAAACTTGCTTAAGAGCCATATAGAATAAACGTCAGCTGTTTGAGAGCTTCAGGGAGGGAGGGAGGGAGGAGGAAGGAAGGAAGGAAGGAAGGAAGGAAGGAGGGAAGGAAGGAAGGAAGGGAGGGAGGGAGGGAGGGAGGAGGAGGAGGGAGGAAGAAGGAAGGAAGGAAGGAAGGAAGGAAGGAAGGAAGGAAGGAAGAGAAGGAAGGAAGGAAGGAAGGAAGGAAGGAAGGAAGGAAGGAAGGAAGGTAGAAAGGAAGGGAGGGAAGGAAGGAAGGAGGAGGAAGGAAGGAAGGGAGGGAGGGGAAGGGGAGGGAGGAAGGGAGGAAGGAAGGGAGGAAGGAAGGAAGGAAGGAAGGAAGGAAGGAAGGAAGGAAGGGAGGGAGGAAGGGAGGAAGGAAGGAAGGAAGAGAAGGGAGGAAGGAAGGAAGGAAGGAAGGAAGGAAGGAAGGAAGGAAGGAAGGAAGGAAGGAAGGAAGGAAGGAAGGAAAGAAGGAAGGAAAGGAAGGAAGGAAGGAAGGAAGGAAGGAGGGAGGGAGGGAAGGAGGGAAGGACAGCAACTTTAACTTTAAACCCATTCTCTAAGCCTGGCTTGGAGAAGTGAATTAAGAGAGAAATGCCTTCTCCAAGCTGGCTGATGGGGCGGTGGGGGCTTTGAGAGCCACAGCTTGGCCACCCCTGATACATACCAAAGTTTAAAAGTGCAGACAACTGTCAGAGCCCGGAGTCAAGGAACACGCAGATGGTTAATTCAGACGTTTATTTCCAAGCCTCTTGAGGCAATACAAGAGGTTGCTGAAACTGACGGTGCCAATTCAAGGGCGCCGCCTATATACCCTCGGTGGGCTGTTACCAATTCAAGGCAAAGCACGCCAAGAAGCAGCGGATACTATTGGCGGGCATTCCACATCCCCCTTTCCCCTCCCCTTGTTTTAGTCCAGGTGCCCTATCTATGTCTCCTGGTTTCCTCCGGCATGACCTTGGTTACCATGTTAACAAGCTGTTGAGATAACTGTTGGGGATGCGCTGTCTAGCAAAAGCGAAAGCAATGCGAGCAAAGCAGCAAACATATAATCAGGTTAGAGTACAGGCCCCCTCCTTTCCACAGTACATTTACTCAGGGTCATTCTAATAACAATGACAAGTTGCTACATGGCAGGAGGATACAGTCTGGGGTAGACTCTTGACAACAACCACATTCTGTTGTATACCACAGTTTAAAAGTTGAAGAGGCCTTTAGAGTATGTTTGTTTGTTTTTGAAGAAGATGAACATGATGATGAAGATGATGAAGAAGATGAAGAAGAAAATGAAGAAGATTATGAAGAAGATGAAGATTATGAAGAAGAAGATGATGATGAAGAAGATTATGAAGAAGATAAAGAAGATGAAGAAGATGATGATGAAGATTGCGAAGAAGATTATGAAGAAGATAAAGATTATGAAGAAGAAGAAGATAATGATGAAGAAGATTATGAAGAAGAAGATGAAGATGATGTAGAAGAAGGTTGTGAAGAAGACGATGAAGAAGATGAAGATGATGAGAAGATTGTGAAAAGATGATGAAGATGAAGAAAAAAATGAAGAAGATTATGAAGAAGATGAAAAAGAAGATTGTGAAGAAGATGATGAAGAAGATGAAAAAGAAGATTGTGTAGAAGATGATGAAGAAGAAAATGAAGATTATGAAGAAGATTATGAAGAAGGTAAAGAAGAAGATGAAGATGATGTAGAAGAAGGTTGTGAAGAAGACAATGAAGAAGATGATCATGAAGATGAAGAAGAAAATGAAGATTATGAAGAAGAAGAAGATTATGAAGAAGATAAAGAAGATGAAGATGATGTAGAAGAAGGTTGTGAAGAAGACGATGAAGAAGATGAAGATGATGAGAGATTGTGAAGAAGATGATGAAGAAGAGGAAAATGATGAAGAAGATGAAGAAGATTATGAAGAAGAAGATGATGATGATGATGAAGAAGATGAAGATGATGAAGAAGAAGGTTGTGAAGAAGACAATGAAGAAGATGAAGATGATGAAGAAGAAGATTGTGAAGAAGATGAAAATGATGAAGAAGGTTGTGAAGAAGATTATGAAGAAGAGGAAGATTATGAAGAGAAGATGATGAAGAACATTATGAAGAAGATGAAGATGATGAAGAAGATTATGAAGAAGGTTGTGAAGAAGACGATGAAGAAGATGAAGAAGAAGAAGAAGATTATGAAGAAGATGAAGATTATGAAGAAGAAGACTATGATGATGATGATGATTGGAGGGTCTGTAATAAAAGTAATTCACAGATCCAGGGATCAGGAGAAGAATGTAACACTTTCATTATATCTGTGTTTCACAAAAAAGTCACAAAAGGAAGCTGAGTTTCACAAATGACAAAAAGCAGTCTTGCTTAGCCTGCCTGCTCCAGTTGCGGCTGATTCCATGTAACGCTATTTCAGTACTAAGACGAGCTTCCCCAAAATATGTGCATTGACTTTGTTGTGAAGGAGACACTGCTTACATATAATAGTGACATGAATATTTTAATCCACTTTTCTGCTTCCTGAAGTCTCTCGCTATTCATTTCTTTTTCACACAGCTGCTGTTACTGGGGCTGAACGCATATTACACATTCAAAAGACTGAAACTGTCAGACACCGCCTCTGCTTCCCTCTCTTTCTTTCTCAAAAAAAGTGATGGATGGTTTCTAATCAGATGAGGTGAAAATTCCCACAAAAGTTGGGTACCCAAAGGTTGGGTGAGAGAGATTTTTTTTGAGAGAGAGATAAATTAAAGATGATAGATGAGAGAGAGAGAGGGAATTCTAGCAAGAGCTCCTTTGCATACTAGGCCACACCCCCAATGTAGCCAATCCTCCAAGAGTTTATAGGGCTTTTCTTGCAGGGCCTACTGTAAGCTCCAGGAGGATTAGCTACACCAGGGGTGTGTGGCCTATTATGCAAAGGAGCTCCTGTAGATATATAAATATATATAGATATAGATAGATATACACACATATATACATTTATTTTTTATTTATTTGCAGTACATATATATACATACATACATACACAGGCAGATAGATAGATAGATAGATAGATAGATAGATAGATAGATAGATAGATAGATAGATAGATAGATAGATAGATAGATAGATAGATAGATAGATAGATAGATAGATAGATAGATAAAGTGCAATAAAACTATACTTAAAAACATTGGCACAATCCATCCTTGAAGTGGTGAATATGTGAACCAAGAAGTCCTGAATCTATATAACCTGATGCATTTAGATATTTCTAGGTTAAAATTGGTTTGTGTGAGGGCTATCTTAACGGTTAAGCACACACTTCCAAAGAATGCAGGTTTAATAGTTCTTTCTGACCATAATTCTCAGAGGGTGCAGATATGTATCAACGTTCGACTGACAGTCTGTTAAAGTGCCATGACAAAAGTCTACCTTAATTATCTAGAAGAAGAAGAAGATATTGGATTTATATCCCGCCCTCCACTCCGAAGAGTCTCAGAGCGGCTCACAATCTCCTTTACCTTCCTCCCCCACAACAGACACCCTGTGAGGTGGGTGGGGCTGGAGAGGGCTCTCACAGCAGCTGCCCTTTCAAGGACAACCTCTGCCAGAGCTATGGCTGACCAAGGCCATGCTAGCAGGTGCAAGTGGAGGAGTGGGGAATCAAACCCCGGTTCTCCCAGATAAGAGTCCGCACACTTAACCACTACACACAAACTGGCTCTCCACCACACCAAACTGGCTACTAAAACATTTATGATCACAAAAATACATACATGTGTACTTTAGGAGTGATTTTCCCATCATTTCACAATAAAATAAAATTTCAAAAACGTGTAACTACAGCTCAAAGATTTTCTATTGTTTGCATCATACCATCAACCAACAATACAATGTACAGTCCACAAAAACCTTTTTCTGAGTATAGCTGTTCCCTGCTGTGAGTCTTATCTATTGTTTTGTTTCACAGACTGTTACAGTGTGCATGTAAGAACTTATTTAGAATCATACAGTCATAGAGTTTGGAAGGGACCTCCAGGGTCATCTAGTCCAACCTCCTGCACAATGTAGGAAACTCACAAATACCTCCCCCTAAATTCACAGGATTTGTGTATTAGGCCACACCCTCCTGACATCACCATTGTTTCACCAGGGGTTTTTTTGTAGGAAAAAGCTCAGCAGGGACTCATTTGCATATTAGACCACACCCTGATGCCAAGCCAGCCAGAACTGCATTCCTATGTGTTCCTGCTCAAAATAAAAAAGCCCCGTATATACAAAATATTGACCACTAAGGAAGGCCTCAGGGGCTGAAATGCTTTTCATCCTGTTTTAATGTGGTTCAAGCTTATCAAGAAGAAGAAAAAGAAGATATTGGATTTATATTCCACCCACCACCTTGAATCTCAGAGTCTCAGAGTGGCTCACAATCTCCTTTATCTTCCTCCCCCACACCTTGTGAGGTAGGTGGGGCTGAGAGGGCTCTCACAGCAGCTGCCCTTTCAAGGACAACCTCTTGCAGAGCTATGGCTGACCGAAGGCCATTTCCAGCAGCTGCAAGATAAGAGTCCACACGCTTAACCACTACACCAAACTGGCTCTCTATGTATATATCGACCTAGAAATATTGAATTATTGGTCCTGTTTTATTGGTTCAAGGTTTTTAACTAGAAATATTTAAATGTATCAGGTTATATTTATTATTTGGACTTTTAGGCCACCCTTCCCTACAAGCAGAGTCCAGGGCAACATACATCAGCATAACCAGGATTAAAACACAATACAGTTCAATAAAAAAATTGATCCAAGGTGGTGACTGATTGAATTGAAATGGAAGCTTCCCAGAGCTCAAGGGCGGATTGTGCTAATGTTTTTAAAGCGTCGTTTTAGTGCACTTTGTAATAAAGACATATATCGTTGGTTTCATTTATTTCTCAAATATATTTCTCTCTCAACCAACCTTTGGGCACCCAACACTGTTGCTTCTTAAGGTCGGGATGTCTTCCCTTCCTAGGGTTGCCAATCCCCAGGTGGGGGCAGAGGATCCCCCTGTTTGGAGACCCTCCCCCCACTTCAGGGTCATCAGAAAGCGGGGGGAGGGGAGGGAAATGTCTGCTGGGAACTCTGTTATTCCCTATGGAGATTTATTCCCATAGAAAATCATGGAGAATTGATCCGTGGGTATCAGGGGCTCTGGGGGCTGTTTTTGGGGGTAGAGGCGCCAAATTTTCAGTATAGCATCTAGTGCCTCTCCTCAAAATACCCCCCGAGTTTCAAAAAGATTGGACCAGGGGGTCCAATTCTATGTGCCCCAAAAGAAGGTGCCCCTATCCTTCATTATTTCCTATGGAAGGAAGGCATTGAAGAGGTGTCCCTTTCAATGTGATGGCCAGAACTCTCTTTGAGTTTAGTTATGCCTGTCACAGCCTTGATCTTGGCTCTGCCCCCAATGTCTCCTGGCTCCGCCCCCAATGTCTCCTGGCTCCACCCCCAAAGTCCCCAGGTATTTCTTGAATTGGACTTGGCAACCCTAACCCTTCCATTTCGATTTGTGAAAATTCCCACACCAGGTTCGCAAAGAGTCCAATGCTCTGAAACATGCGAACGCCTCTCAAATCGCTTCCTGGTTCGTGAGAGCGAACTTTGAAATGAGATCCAGTTTTTTATATATATATATATATATATATATATATATATATATATATATATATATATATATTATATATATATATATATATTATATATATTATATATATATATATATATATATATATATATATATATATATATTCATCAAATCATGCCCCTGGCTGCTACAGTTTAAACCTTGGCCATTTGACTTTGATTTCCCCCCCCCCCCTCCCACAAGTATTTATTTCCAAACGACAGCTGCCGTTTCATTACCATAGCAACTCCAAGGAGAAGCCGCAGACGGAGTCGGTGACACGCGCCCTTAGCGGGCGGTGCCTTTGTGGGGCCCCCTCATCAAAGTTCACACCAGAAACCTTTGTCGGTGTTCTGTGATGAAGGACTATCATTATCATCCCACTAGAAAGGTGCGTTTGTCTCCTTTTCATGGCGTCTCACTTATATAACGCCACTTTCAAGCCTAAATCAACTCCTCCTCTCTGGGGCCTTCACTGCTGCTACCAGCATCATTTTTTTAAAATTATACGTCAGGCAAGTACATGAAAGACCTTTGCCTTTGGAATGTCCCCCATGCCAATCCCCAAGCTCACCTCGCGCCTTTTACTGTCCTTTAGGCACCAGGCAAAAATAGTTCCCTTTACCCAGGCTTTTACCTGAAGGGTTTCATCTTTTTAAAAGGCTTCTTGCCTGAAGGACATCTTTTTATGCCTTCTCATTGAATGTTTTTGTGTGTGTGTGTCTGTGTGTTTTTATCCTCTTGGTAGGGATGTGCATTTGGATATTTCTGACCTGAATATATGGACGATAAATACCTTACCAGCAGGGTTCCCTCTAAACTGAGTTAGTGTGAGCTGGATCATGGGGTTTTTTTAGCCTCCGGCTCACACCTTTTTTGTCTTACCTCAGAAAACCCAGCCCCAGAGAAATTAAATTATGCAGTAGCTCATACCTTTTAGGCCAGAAGCTCACAAAGTAGAATTTTTGGTCACGAGATTCTACAGCTTAGACGGAACATTGCTTACCAGCAGTGTTCCCTCCAAGCTGAGTTAGTGTGCGATAGGTCATGGTTTTTTAGCCTCCGGCTCACAGATTTTTGTTTTAGCTCAGGAAAAATAGCCCCATAGCAAACTTATTTATGCAGCAGCTAGGGTTGCCAAGTCCAATTCAAGAAATATCTGGGGACTTTGAGGGTGGAGCCAGGGTGTGACAAACATCATTGAACTCCAAAGAGAGTCCTGGCTATCACATTTAAAGGAACCGCACACCTTTTAAATGCCTTCCTTCTATAGGAAATAATGAAGGATAGGGGCACCTTTTTGCAGGGCTCATAGAATTGGACCCCCTGGTCCAATCTTTTTGAAACTTGGGGGGTATTTTGGGAAGAGGCACTGGATGCTATACTGAAAATTTGGTGCCTCTAACTCAAAAAACAGCCCCCCCACAGAGTCCCAGATACCCACAGATCAATTCTCCATTATTTTCTATGGGAATAAGTCTCCATAGGCCATAATGGAGTGTCCAGCAGACATTTCCCTCCCTTCCCTCGCTTTCTGATGACCCTGAAGCGGGGGGGAGGGCCTCCAAACCGGGGGATCCCCTGCCCCCACCTGGGGATTGGCAACCCTAGCAGCAGCTCACAACTTTAATGCCAGTAGCTCACAAAGCAGAATTTTTGCACACTCGACTCCACAACTTAGAGGGAGCATTGTGTATTAGTATTCGGGGTGGGGGATATATTTGGGTATTTTGAATGGTATTTGGTATTCTCGGGAATACTGACAATTGGGTTTTGAATGTTTCTGGGAAATGTTGGGAACATCCAGGACAGGTATTTTACAGATCCCAGGCCTATTAGTATTATCAAAGATTTCAGGTTTTCAATGGCTGGCAACATCATTAGGGTTTGTAGAATCTTTTGGGCTTAAGTGCCGTGTTCTACTTTTCCTTCCAGACGTTTCGTTCTTCCTTATCTTCACACCCCCTTCCAACCCTCCCAGCAATTAACACAGAACAATGGTCACATCCAACAGCCAGTTTCCTTATCACTACCCTTCCAGGAAGCCCCACCAAACAATGGGCACATCCACAAACCAATTGCCCTTTCATCACAGCCCCTCCAGCCTATAAATAGCAGCTCTCCAGCAGCCCTGGCCCCACTCAATGCACAGCCGCCAAGAAGGTCAGAGCGCCTGCTCCGGCTGCGACGCCACTGAGGATGTTCTCCGCAGCGGAGGACGAAACGTCTGGAAGGAAAACTTTCTCCAGTAGAACATGGCACTTGAGCCCGAAAGATTCTACAAACCCTAACCTATTAGTATTCTTTCCTCTCTCAAACGGTTTTCCCAAGCAATGGGAGTGTGGGAGGGGGCAGAGGCAGTTCTCCCAGGTCAATGGGTAGGGTTGCCGAGTCCAATTCAAGAAATATCTGGGGACTTTGGGGGTGGAGCCAGGAGACTTTGGGGGGCGGAGCCAGGAGACATTGGGGGCGGAGCCAGGAGCAAGGGTGTGACAAGCATCATTGAACTCCAAAGGGAGTTCTGGCCATCACTTTTAAAGGGACAGCACACCTTTTAAAATGTCTTCCTTCCATAGAAAATAATGAAGGATAGGGGCACCTTCTTTTGGGGCTCATAGAATTGGACCCCCTGGTCCAA
>NC_083226.1:13678716-13722017 GCF_032191835.1 Heteronotia binoei | reverse complement strand
GTGGGGCCTGGAGATCTCCCGCTTTTACAGCTGATCCCCAGCTGGCAGAGATCAGCTCCCCTGGAGAAAATAATGTAAAAAACATCAGAATAATAATAGCACTCTTACACAATATAGTGTTATATGCAACCTACATTTATCAAAATGCATGCATAGCAGTAGTCATCATTAGTAATTTATAAACCACTCCTGATACTAAATTCACAAATGCTCATAATACAAACGCAGCTGGAAATAGAGTTCTTTTCACTCCCTCACACTGTCTGCTGTTTGAAGATAATAAGGTACAGTTCCTCAGAGGCAACTGCCTTCCTGCTGATCTCCCTTATGTTCAGCAACTTAGGTGGAGTTCTCAATTCTCCAGCACAGCTTGTCTCTGAGCGAGTAAGGGATCGCAGCCTGCTATTCCTCACGGTTTCAGACCTTCATCAGCCTTTAACTCTCAGGCCATTTTCCCACAGACCTTACCAGGGAGCGACGTCCCTCTTCACCGCGCAGCGTCTGCGCAGATTTCCCACCAACTGCTCCACATAACCAGGAAGAGCCGCGGCTTTTGCGTCGCTAACGTAAACTGGTTTTTAGCGGTTTACATCTGCGATGCAAAAGGTTCAGCACTTCCTGGTTCTGCGGAGCAGTTGGTGGGAAATCCTGCAGACGCTGCGTGGTGAAGAGGGACATCGCTCCACGGTAAGCTCTGTGGGAAAACGGCCTTAGTGTTTCATCAAGGAGCCTCAGTACAACATTCAGCAGCTTGGATCAATGCATGTTAATTGCTCTTTCTGTTTCCAGCTAGGAGAGATAAAGGCTGACGAAGGTCTGAAACCGTGAGGAATAGCAGGCTGCGATCCCTTACCCGCTCAGAGACAAGCTGTGCTGGAGATTTGAGAACTCCACCCAAGTTGCTGAACATAAGGGAGAACAGCAGGAAGGCAATTGCCTCTGAGGAACTGTACCTTAAAACAGCAGACAATGTGAGGGAGTGAAAAGAACTCTATTTCCAGCTGCGTTTGTATTATGAGCATTTGTGAATTTAGTATCAGGAGTGGTTTATAAATTACTAATGATGACTACTGCTATACATGTATTTTGATAAATGTAGGTTGCATATACACGATATTGTGTAAAAGTGTTATTGTTATTCTGGTGTTTTTTTCACTTATTATTCACTTCCATCAGAACCTGTTGATATTTACCCCTGGAGAAAATGGCTGCTTTGAAGAGTGGACTCTGGCATTGTACCATGTTGAGGTCCCTCTCCTCCCCAAACCCTACCCTCTCCTGGATCTGCACCCAAAGTCTCCAGGTATTTTCCAACACAGACTTGGCAACCCTACATTTGTGTAATGACAAGGTTAGTTACTGAGTTAGCAACTGAGAAAAGTTGTGAACCGGAGAACTTCCTCAGTCACTAGGATTCCCTCTTTGCCCACTTATGGTAGGAGACGTCCAGGTAATAGTGGCTCTTGCCTGCCAATTAGCAGGGTGCAGACAGAAATTTGAGCCATTTGGGGGGGGGGGGGCAATGATCTTGGGGAGAAAAGTTTTAAAAGAAAAATAAGGCCTCATGTACTAACCATAGAATTTCTGGTGATTCCTAGAGCTACCCTTTGTCACTTCCAGGCAGTTCTAGGAATCATCAGGAACTTTGTGGACAGAACTTCCTGTAAGAAGACGAGGCTTTATTTTTACTTTTAAATCCCCCCCCCCCCCGCCGATGCGCTGCCCTCCACCAACCCTCCCGCTGGTTGCCTGGCACTGTGAACCACTGAAGCTAAAAACGAAGGAGTTAGTTTATTCAGAGTCATGTTTTACATCAACATTTATGAATATGATATAAAATGCAAGTCATCCATAAAACCCCACATTATAACACAAATTTTCTCTGCTCTGAAGGCAAAGTTGCGTGCAACACCATATAGTCAATAGCTCATTGAATAAGTGTTCCAAAGTCTGAGTGAACATAAAATTCTGCTTCCAAAGGTTAAAGGACCACTGTTGCATCAGAATATAAAAACACGAAAAGGGACCTCTAGCCAGGGCCAGGCCTAGACTGTCTGCACCCTAGGCAAGGTTAACTTCTGGCACCCCCCCCCCCCCCACCCTGACTGATAATGTCACCAAGTCACATAGGGCAGGGGTCCCCAATCCCTGGGCCCCGGACCAAGACCGGTCTGTGGCCCGTCAGCAACCGGGCCGCCAGCCTCCCCACCCTCCCTACGGCACTCCACAGCCTCCCCGCCCCCCTCCCAGCGCCTCCTCCTCCTCCATTTTTACAATGTTAAGCCAGGGAAAGTGCCTTCTGGGCTCTTTAAAAGCTCTCACCCACTTCCGCGGCAGCAGCGGTGCTGCCTTTGTGCTGCTTGTTCAGCCGGTCGCTTGCTGCTGCTTCCGCGGTTTCCGCCGTGGATCAGCTGATTGGCGTCATGGGGAGGGGAGCTTTTAAAGAGCCCAGAAGGCACTTTCCTGGCTTATCATCATAAAAATGGAGGGAGCAGGAGGTGCCGTGGGGGGTGGGATTGATGGGCTGTGCGGGAGGGAGGCTAAATTCAGTTTCCCCATGCTGCTGGCCCTGGGGCCAAAAAGGCTGGGGACCACTGGCATAGGGAATGCCCATTTTGGGACCCCCAGAAAACCAGCACACTAGGCAATCACCTAGTTTGTGTAGTGGCAGAGCCAGCCTAACTTCTAGCCCTTCAAGGGTTCATGGAAAGGAAACTTGCAGTTGTAAGCAGCCTCCAGGTGTGATCACATCCAAAATCAGAAATCTGAACTGGCTTATTTTGCCAGGGCTTTAGCATAATGGAAGGGGCCGTGGCTCAGTGGTAGAGCCCCTACTTGGCATGTAGAAGGTCCCAAGTTCAATCCCTGGCATCTCCAGTTAGAAAGGACCAGGTAGGAGTTGCTGTGAAAGGCCTGAGACCCTGGTGAGTCTCGCGACCAGGTAGGAGGTGCTGTGAAAGGCCTGAGACCCTGGTGAGTCTCGAGACCAGGTAGGAGGTGCTGTGAAAGGCCTGAGACCCTGGTGAGTCTCGCGACCAGGTAGGAGGTGCTGTGAAAGGCCTGAGACCCTGGTGAGTCTCGCGACCAGGTAGGAGGTGCTGTGAAAGGCCTGAGACCCTGGTGAGTCTCATGACCAGGTAGGAGGTGCTGTGAAAGGCCTGAGACCCTGGTGCGTCTCGCGACCAGGTAGGAGGTGCTGTGAAAGGCCTGAGACCCTAGTGAGTCTCGTGACCAGGTAGGAGGTGCTGTGAAAGGCCTGAGACCCTGGTGAGTCTCGCGACCAGGTAGGAGGTGCTGTGAAAGGCCTGAGACCCTGGTGAGTCTCGCGACCAGGTAGGAGGTGCTGTGAAAGGCCTGAGACCCTGGTGAGTCTCATGATCAGGTAGGAGGTGCTGTGAAAGGCCTGAGACCCTGGTGCATCTCGCGACCAGGTAGGAGGTGCTGTGAAAGGCCTGAGACCCTGGTGAGTCTCGTGACCAGGTAGGAGGTGCTGTGAAAGGCCTGAGACCCTGGTGAGTTTCATGACCAGGTAGGAGGTGCTGTGAAAGGCCTGAGACCCTGGTGAGTCTCCTGACCTGGTAGGAGGTGCTGTGAAAGGCCTGAGACCCTGGTGAGTCTCGCGACCAGGTAGGAGGTGCTGTGAAAGGCCTGAGACCCTGGTGAGTCTCGCGACCAGGTAGGAGGTGCTGTGAAAGGCCTGAGACCCTGGTGCGTCTCGCGACCAGGTAGGAGGTGCTGTGAAAGGCCTGAGACCCTAGTGAGTCTCGTGACCAGGTAGGAGGTGCTGTGAAAGGCCTGAGACCCTGGTGAGTTTCATGACCAGGTAGAAGGTGCTGTGAAAGGCCTGAGACCCTGGTGAGTCTCCTGACCTGGTAGGAGGTGCTGTGAAAGGCCTGAGACCCTGGTGAGTCTCGCGACCAGGTAGGAGGTGCTGTGAAAGGCCTGAGACCCTGGTGAGTCTCGCGAGCAGGTAGGAGGTGCTGTGAAAGGCCTGAGACCCTGGTGAGTCTTGCGACCAGGTAGGAGGTGCTGTGAAAGGCCTGAGACCCTGGTGAGTCTCGTGACCAGGTAGGAGGTGCTGTGAAAGGCCTGAGACCCTGGTGCGTCTCGCGACCAGGTAGGAGGTGCTGTGAAAGGCCTGAGACCCTAGTGAGTCTCGTGACCAGGTAGGAGGTGCTGTGAAAGGCCTGAGACCCTGGTGAGTTTCATGACCAGGTAGGAGGTGCTGTGAAAGGCCTGAGACCCTGGTGAGTCTCCTGACCTGGTAGGAGGTGCTGTGAAAGGCCTGAGACCCTGGTGAGTCTCGCGACCAGGTAGGAGGTGCTGTGAAAGGCCTGAGACCCTGGTGAGTCTCGCGACCAGGTAGGAGGTGCTGTGAAAGGCCTGAGACCCTGGTGAGTCTCGCGACCAGGTAGGAGGTGCTGTGAAAGGCCTGAGACCCTGATGAGTAGACAATTCTGACCTTGATGGACCATATAAGGCATAAAGCAACTTCACTTGTATAAGGCAAGTGTATAAGGCAACTTCACTTGTTCAAGTAGTGTCAAGGCTGGAAGCCAAGAAGGAAATAGTTTCCAAAGACTGAAACATAATAAATGGAGGGGAGCATACAAAGCTGCAATCCAATGGCCCACCTACTTCAATACTATTGTCTACACATACTATACCACAGTATTTTCTCAATGTCTGCCATTCCACCCCTATACAAAAAAAAGGAAGACAGGGTTGTCTTACATACCAGTTACAGTTATGTCCAGTAAAAATTGGGAGAGTATATGGCTTTTTTCCTAGGGAAGTATGTAGGGTTACTATATTTTGAAAAGCAGAGAACATATCCTCCAACATTTTTAAGAGGACATTTTCATCCTTTTTTAAAAGAAGAAGATGGACATAAAAAAAATAGGACACCTGGTAATCCTAGCAGTGTCTATGGAGGGGGTCGTCACATTCAGGATTATCTTCTTTTTGACTAAATATGGGATAAGAACATAAGAGAAGCCATGTTAGATCAGGCCAATGGCCCATCCAGTCCAACACTCTGTGTCACACAGTGGCCAAAAAAAATTATATATACACACACACACACACACTGTGGCTAATAGCCACTGATGGACCTCTGCTCCATATTTTTATCTAACCCCCTCTTGAAGGTGGCTATGCTTGTGGCCGCCACCACCTCCTGTGGCAGTGAATTCCACATGTTAATCACCCTTTGGGTGAAGTACTTCCTTTTATCCATTTTAACCTGACTGCTCAGCAATTTCATTGAATGCCCACGAGTTCTTGTATTGTGAGAAAGGGAGAAAAGGACTCCTTTCTCTACTTTCTCCATCCCATGCATAATCTTGTAAACCTCTATCATGTCACCCCGCAGGCGACGTTTCTCCAAGCTAAAGAGCCCCAAGCGTTTCAACCATTCTTCATAGAGAAAGTGCTCCAGCCCTTTAATCATTCTAGTTGCCCTTCTCTGGACTTTCTCCAATGCTATAATATCCTTTTTGAGGTGCGGCGACCAGAACTGCACACAGTACTCCAAATGAGACCGCACCATCGATATCAGGGGCAGGGGGTTAGCAGGAACACACTTCCAGCTGGCTTGATGTCAGAAGGTGTGGCCTAGTATGCAATGAGTTCCTGCTGGACTTTTTCTACAAAATAAACCCTGTGCAGAACAATGGTGACACGAGGGGTTGTGGCCTAATATGCAAATTAGTTCCTGCTGGGCTTTTTCTACAAAAAAAAAGCCCTGTGAGATATAATACACTTTATACATGATGTGACAGGCCCTACCTTCCAACTGAGCCCCTTCCCACCAGCCACTTACGATTTGGGGGAATCGGGTTTATTTGAAACTGCAAAACTTCCTTTTAAATACAAGATGTCTTTCGGGCAGCGAGTGAACCAAGTTTGAGTCCACTGGCACTTTAGGACCAACAAAGTTTAATCCGGGGTATGAACTGCTGTGTGCATGCACACTTCTTCAGGTTCACTGCCATGAGGTAAGTTTCACGGTAAGCAGGGCTATTTTTGTAGAAACATCCCAGCAGGAACTCAGTGGCATATTCGTCCACACCCCTGACGCCAAGTCAGCCAGAACTGCGTTCCTGTGCATTCCTGCTCCAAATAAAAGCCCTCGTGGTAAGCAAGACGAGTACAGAGATCGCTAAGGCGTAGTATTCAAATATCCACCCTCCCCCAGGCACTGTCACCCAAATCCTAGACTTGGGTCAGCCAGTTCTCCCTCCACTGGGGGTGAGAAAGAGGAGACAGGCTCGTTTCCCGGGTCACTTTGGCTTTACAATTTGCTCCCCCACCCCACCCCCGTGTGCAGAACATATTTATCATTCATTTTGAAAGGAGGAAGAGGAGGAGGAGACTGGATTTATACCCCACCCTTCACTCAGAGTCCCAGAGCAGCTTACAGTCTCCTTCCCTTCCTTGCCCCACAACAAACACCCTGTGAGGTAGGTGGAGCTGAGAGAGCTCTGAGAGAAGAACTGTTCTTGGGAGAACAGCTCTGAGAGAACTGTGAGCGACCTGAGGCTGCACAGCTGGCTGCATGCGGGAAAAGTGGAGACAATGACGTACAGTGGCATCCAGTGATGTGGAGATACAGCCAATGTCTGCTGTCGTGTTCAAATGCTCTTCCAGATTTGGCAAAAAAAAACCCTTCTTGTATGTCGAAAGCGAACATGTCAGACGGAAAAGCTCAGAATGGCCTTCGGCTTGGCATGCTGCTGGGTGCATGAAGATTTTCCATGGATCAGCATTTTATTCAGGACAAGGACATGCCACCTTTCCAAGTTAGTAATTACACTAAGCGATTCACAATAGAAAGCAAGCCATAAATAATGAAAATCCATTTTAAAACTATATACAACAGACAGAAAACTATGTATAGACCAGGGGTGGCCAAACTTGCTTAAGAGCCGTATAGAATAAACGTCAGGGAAGGAGGGAAGGAGGGAAGAAAGGAAGGGAGGGAGGGAGGAAGGAAGGAAAAAAGGAAGGAAGGAAGGAAGGAAGGAAGGGAGGGAGGGAGGGAGGAGGGAGGGAGGGAGGGAGGGAGGGAGGGAGGGAAGGAAGGAAGGAAGGAAGGAAGGAAGGAAGGAAGGAAGGAAGGAAGGAAGGAAGGAAGGAAGGAAGGGAGGGAGGGAGGGAGGGAGGGAGGAAGGAGGGAAGGTGGGAAGGAAGGAAGGAAGGAAGGAAGGAAGGAAGGAAGGAAGGAAGGAAGGAAGGAAGGAAGGAAGGTAAGAAGGAGGGAAGGAAGGAGGGAGGGAAGGAGGGAAGGGAGGGAGGGAGGAAGGAAGGAAGGAGGGAGGGAGGGAAGGAAGGAAGGAGGGAAGGGAGGAAGGGAGGAAGGGAGGGAGGAAGGAGGGAAGGAAGGGAGGGAGGAAGGGAGGGAGGGAGGAAGGGAGGGAGGGAGGGGGGGAGGGAGGGGGGAGGGAGGGAAGGAAGGAAGGAAGGAAGGAGGGAAGGAAGGGAGGAAGGAAGGAGGGAAGGAAGGTAGAAAGGAAGTGAGGAAGGGAGGAAGGGAGGGAGGGAGGGAGGAGGGAGGGAAGGAAGGAAGGAAGGAAGGAGGGAGGGAGGGAGGAGGGAGGGAGGGAAGGAAGGAAGGAAGGGAGGGAGGGAAGGAAGGAAGGAAGGAAGGAAGGAAGGAAGGAAGGGAGGGAGGGAGGGAGGAAGGAGGGAAGGTAGGAAGGAAGGAAGGAAGGAAGGAAGGAAGGAAGGAAGGAGGGAAGGAAGGTAAGAAGGAGGGAAGGAAGGAAGGAAGGAAGGAGGGAAGGGAGGGAGGAAGGAAGGAAGGAGGGAGGGGAGGAAGGAAGGAAGGAGGGAAGGGAGGAAGGGAGGAAGGAGGAAAGGAAGGAAGGAAGGGAGGGAGGGAGGGAGGGAGGGAGGAAGGAAGGGAGGGAGGGAGGGAGGGAGGGGGAGGGAGGGAAGGAAGGAAGGAAGGAAGGAAGGAAGGAAGGAGGGAAGGAAGGGAGGAAGGAAGGAGGGAAGGAAGGTAGAAAGGAAGTGAGGAAGGGAGGAAGGGAGGGAGGGAGGAAGGGAGGGAGGGAGGAGGGAGGGAAGGAAGGAAGGAGGGAGGGAGGAGGGAGGGAGGGAAGGAAGGAAGGAAGGAAGGGAGGGAGGGAGGGAGGAGGGAAGGAAGGAAGGAAGGAAGGAAGGAAGGAAGGAAGGAAGGAAGGAAGGAAGGAAGGAAGGAAGGAAGGAAGGAAGGAAGGAAGGAAGGAAGGAGGGAGGGAAGGAGGGAAGGACAGCAACTTTAACTTTGAACCCATTCTCTAAGCCTGGCTTGGAGAAGTGAATTAAAGAGAGAAATGCCTTCTCCAAGCTGGCTGATGGGGCGGTGGGGGCTTTGAGAGCCACAGCTTGGCCACCCCTGATACATACCAAAGTTTAAAAGTGCAGACAACTGTCAGAGCCCGGAGTCAAGGAACACGCAGATGGTTAATTCAGACGTTTATTTCCAAGCCTCTTGAGGCAATACAAGAGGTTGCTGAAACTGAGGTGCCAATTCAAGGGCGCCGCCTATATACCCTCGGTGGGATGTTACCAATTCAAGCAAAGCACGGCAAGAAGCGGCGGATACTATTGGCGGGCATTCCACATCCCCCTTTCCCCTCCCCTTGTTTTAGTCCAGGTGCCCTATCTATGTCTCCTGGTTTCCTCCGGCATGACCTTGGTTACCATGTTAACAAGCTGTTGAGATAACTGTTGGGGATGCGCTGTCTAGCAAAAGCGAAAGCAATGCGAGCAAAGCAGCAAACATATATATCAGGTTAGAGTACAGGCCCCCTCCTTTCCACAGTACATTTACTCAGGGTCATTCTAATAACAATGACAAGTTGTTACATGTCAGGAGGATACAGTCTGGGGTAGACTCTTGACAACAACCACATTCTGTTGTATACCACAGTTTAAAAGTTGAAGAGGCCTTTAGAGTATGTTTGTTTGTTTTTGAAGAAGATGAACATGATGATGAAGATGATGAAGAAGATGAAGAAGAAAATGAAGAAGATTATGAAGAAGATGAAGATTATGAAGAAGAAGATGATGATGAAGAAGATTATGAAGAAGATAAAGAAGATGAAGAAGAAGATGAAGATGATTTAGAAGAAGGTTGTGAAAAAGATGATGAAGAAGATGAAGATGAAGAAGATGATGATGAAGATTGCGAAGAAGATTATGAAGAAGATGAAGAAGATAAAGATTATGAAGAAGAAGAAGATAATGATGAAGAAGATTATGAAGAAGAAGATGAAGATGATGTAGAAGAAGGTTGTGAAGAAGACGATGAAGAAGATGAAGATGATGAAGAAGATTGTGAAAAAGATGATGAAGAAGATGAAGAAAAAAATGAAGAAGATTATGAAGAAGATGAAAAAGAAGATTGTGAAGAAGATGATGAAGAAGAAAATGAAGAAGAAAATGAAGATTATGAAGAAGAAGATGATGAAGATTATGAAGAAGGTAAAGAAGAAGATGAAGATGATGTAGAAGAAGGTTGTGAAGAAGACGATGAAGAAGATGAAGATGATGAAGATTGTGAAGAAGATGAAGAGGAAAATGATGAAGAAGATGAAGAAGATTATGAAGAAGAAGAAGATGATGATGATGATGATGATGATGATGATGATGATGATGATGATGATGATGAAGAAGAAGAAGATGAAGATGATGAAGAAGAAGAAGGTTGTGAAGAAGATAATGAAGAAGATGAAGATGATGAAGAAGAAGATTGTGAAGAAGATGAAAATGATGAAGAAGGTTGTGAAGAAGATTATGAAGAAGAGGAAGATTATGAAGAAGAAGATGATGAAGAACATTATGAAGAAGATGAAGATGATGAAGAAGATTATGAAGAAGGTTGTGAAGAAGACGATGAAGAAGATGAAGAAGAAGAAAATGAAGACGATTATGAAGAAGATGAAGATTATGAAGAAGAAGACTATGATGATGATGATGATGATGATTGGAGGGTCTGTAATAAAAGTAATTCACAGATCCAGGGATCAGGAAAGAATGTAACACTTTCATTATATCTGTGTTTCACAAAAAAGTCACAAAAGGAAGCTGAGTTTCACAAATGACAAAAAGCAGTCTTGCTCAGCCTGCCTGCTCCAGTTGCGGCTGATTCCATGTAACGCTATTTCAGTACTAAGACGAGCTTCCCCAAAATATGTGCATTGACTTTGTTGTGAAGGAGACACTGCTTACATATAATAGTGACATGAATATTTTAATCCACTTTTCTGCTTCCTGAAGTCTCTCGCTATTCATTTCTTTTTCACACAGCTGCTGTTACTGGGGCTGAACGCATATTACACATTCAAAAGACTGAAACTGTCAGACACCGCCTCTGCTTCCCTCTCTTTCTTTCTCAAAAAAAGTGATGGATGGTTTCTAATCAGATGAGGTGAAAATTCCCACAAAGTTGGGTACCCAAAGGTTGGGTGAGAGAGAATTTTTTTTGAGAGAGATAAATTAAAGATGATAGATGAGAGAGAGAGAGGGAATTCTAGCAAGAGCTCCTTTGCATACTAGGCCACACCCCCAATGTAGCCAATCCTCCAAGAGTTTATAGGGCTTTTCTTGCAGGGCCTACTGTAAGCTCCAGGAGGATTAGCTACACCAGGGGTGTGTGGCCTATTATGCAAAGGAGCTCCTGTAGATATATAAATATATATAGATATAGATAGATATACACACATATATACATTATTTTTTATTTATTTGCAGTACATATATATACATACATACATACACAGGCAGATAGATAGATAGATAGATAGATAGATAGATAGATAGATAGATAGATAGATAGATAGATAGATAGATAGATAGATAGATAGATAGATAGATAGATAGATAGATAGATAGATAGATAGATAGATAGATAGATAGATAGATAAAGTGCAATAAAACTATACTTTAAAAACATTGGCACAATCCATCCTTGAAGTGGTGAATATGTGCACCAAGAAGTCCTGAATCTATATAACCTGATGCATTTAGATTTTTCTAGGTTACAATTAGTTTGTGTGAGGGCTATCTTAACGGTTAAGCACACACTTCCAAAGAATGCAGGTTTAATAGTTCTTTCTGACCATAATTCTCAGAGGGTGCAGATATGTATCAACGTTCGACTGACAGTCTGTTAAAGTGCCATGACAAAAAGTCTACCTTAATTATCTAGAAGAAGAAGAAGATATTGGATTCATATCCCGCCCTCCACTCCGAAGAGTCTCAGAGCGGCTCACGATCTCCTTTACCTTCCTCCCCCACAACAGACACCCTGTGAGGTGGGTGGGGCTGGAGAGGGCTCTCACAGCAGCTGCCCTTTCAAGGACAACCTCTGCCAGAGCTATGGCTGACCCAAGGCCATGCTAGCAGGTGCAAGTGGAGGAGTGGGGAATCAAACCCGGTTCTCCCAGATAAGAGTCCGCACACTTAACCACTACACCAAACTGGCTACTAAAACATTTATGATCACAAAAATACATACATGTGTACTTTAGGACTGATTTTCCCATCATTTCACAATAAAACAAAATTTCAAAAACGTGTAACTACAGCTCAAAGATTTTCTATTGTTTGCATCATACCATCAACCAACAATACAATGTACAGTCCACAAAAACCTTTTTCTGAGTATAGCTGTTACATGCTGTGAGTCTTATCTATTGTTTTGTTTCACAGACTGTTACAGTGTGCATGTAAGAACTTATTTAGAATCATACAGTCATAGAGTTGGAAGGGACCTCCAGGGTCATCTAGTCCAACCTCCTGCACAATGTAGGAAACTCACAAATACCTCCCCCTAAATTCACAGGATTTGTATATTAGGCCACACCCTCCTAACATCACCATTGTTTCACCCAGGGTTTTTTTGTAGGAAAAAGCTCAGCAGGGACTCATTTGCATACTAGACCACACCCTGATGCCAAGCCAGCCAGAAATGCATTCCTATGTGTTTCTGCTAAAAAATAAAAAAGCCCCGTATATACAAAATATTGACCACTAAGGAAGGCCTCGGGGGCTGAAATGCTTTTCATCCTGTTTTAATGTGGTTCAAGCTTATCAAGAAGAAGAAGAAGAAGATATTGGATTTATATTCCACCCTCCACCCTGAATCTCAGAGTCTCAGAGCTGCTCACAATCTCCTTTATCTTCCTCCCCCACAACAGACACCTTGTGAGGTAGGTGGGGCTGAGAGGGCTCTCACAGCAGCTGCCCTTTCAAGGACAACCTCTTGCAGAGCTATGGCTGACCCAAGGCCATTTCCAGCAGCTGCAAGATAAGAGTCCACACGCTTAACCACTACACCAAACTGGCTCTCTATGTATATATCGACCTAGATATATTGAATTATTGGTCCTGTTTTATTGGTTCAAGGTTTTTAACCTAGAAATATTTAAATGCATCAGGTTATATTTATTATTTGGACTTTTAGGCCACCATTCCCTACAAGCAGAGACCAGGGCAACGTACATCAGCATAACCGGCATTAAAACACAATACAGTTCAATAAAAAAAATTGATCCAAGGTGGTGACTGATTGAATTGAAATGGAAGCTTCCCAGAGCCTTCAAGGGCAGATTGTGCTAATGTTTTTAAAGCGTCGTTTTAGTGCACTTTGTAATAAAGACATATATCGTTGGTTTCATTTATTTCTCAAATATATTTCTCTCTCAACCAACCTTTGGGCACCCAACACTGTTGCTTCTTAAGGTCAGGATGTCTTCCCTTCCTAGGGTTGCCAATCCCCAGGTGGGGGCAGAGGATCCCCCTGTTTGGAGACCCTCCCCCCACTTCAGGGTCATCAGAAAGCGGGGGGAGGGGAGGGAAATGTCTGCTGGGAACTCTGTTATTCCCTATGGAGATTTATTCCCATAGAAAATCATGGAGAATTGATCCGTGGGTATCAGGGGCTCTGGGGGGCTGTTTTTGGGGGTAGAGGCGCCAAATTTTCAGTATAGCATCTAGTGCCTCTCCTCAAAATACCCCCCGAGTTTCAAAAAGATTGGACCAGGGAGTCCAATTCTATGTGCCCCAAAAGAAGGTGCCCCTATCCTTCATTATTTCCTATGGAAGGAAGGCATTGAAGAGGTGTCCCTTTCAATGTGATGGCCAGAACTCTCTTTGGAGTTCAGTTATGCTTGTCACAGCCTTGATCTTGGCTCAGCCCCCAATGTCTCCTGGCTCCACCCCCAAAGTCCCCAGATATTTCTTGAATTGGACTTGGCAACCCTAACCCTTCCATTTCGATTTGTGAAAATTCCCACACCAGGTTCGCAAAGAGTCCAATGCTCTGAAACGTGCGAACGCCTCTCAAATCGCTTCCTGGTTCGTGAGAGCGAACTTTGAAATGAGATCCAGTTTTTTATATATATATATATATTCATCAAATCATGCCCCTGGGCTGCTACAGTTTAAACCTTGGCCATTTGACTTTGATTTCCCCCCCCCCTCCCACAAGTATTTATTTCCAAACGACAGCTGCCGTTTCATTACCATAGCAACTCCAAGGAGAAGCCGCAGACGGAGTCGGTGACACGCGCCCTTAGCGGGCGGTGCCTTTGTGGGGCCCCTCATCAAAGTTCACCAGAAACCTTTGTCGGTGTTCTGTGATGAAGGACTATCATTATCATCCCACTAGAAAGGTGCGTTTGTCTCCTTTTCATGGCGTCTCACTTATATAACGCCACTTTCAAGCCTAAATCAACTCCTCCTCTCTGGGGCCTTCACTGCTGCTACCAGCATCATTAGTACATGAAAGACCTTTGCCTTTGGAATGTCCCCCATGCCAATCCCCAAGCTCACCTCGCGCCTTTTACTGTCCTTTAGGCACCAGGCAAAAATAGTTCCCTTTACCCAGGCTTTTACCTGAAGGGTTTCATCTTTTTAAAAGCCATCTTGATGACCTGCTTCTTGCCTGAAGGACATCTTTTTATGCCTTCTCATTGAATGTTTTTGTGTGTGTGTGTCTGTGTGTTTTTATCCTCTTGGTAGGGATGTGCATTTGGATATTTCTGACCTGAATATATGGACAATAAATACCTTACCAGCAGGGTTCCCTCTACACTGAGTTAGTGTGAGCTAGATCATGGGGTTTTTTAGCCTCCGGCTCACACCTTTTTTGTCTTACCTCAGAAAACCCGGCCCCAGAGAAATTAATTTATGCAGTAGCTCATACCTTTTAGGCCAGAAGCTCACAAAGTAGAATTTTTGGTCACGAGATTCTACAGCTTAGACGGAACATTGCTTACCAGCAGTGTTCCCTCCAAGCTGAGTTAGTGTGCGCTAGCTCATGGTTTTTTAGCCTCCGGCTCACAGATTTTTGTCTTAGCTCAGGAAAAATAGCCCCATAGCAAACTCATTTATGCAGCAGCTAGGGTTGCCAAGTCCAATTCAAGAAATATCTGGGGACTTTGAGGGTGGAGCCAGGAGCCAGGGTGTGACAAACATCGTTGAACTCCAAAGAGAGTCCTGGCTATCACATTTAAAGGAACCGCACACCTTTTAAATGCCTTCCTTCTATAAGAAATAATGAAGGATAGGGGCACCTTTTTGCGGTCCAATCTTTTTGAAACTTGGGGGGTATTTTGGGAAGAGGCACTGGATGCTATACTGAAAATTTGGTGCCTCTACCTCAAAAAACAGCCCCCCCACAGAGTCCCAGATACCCACAGATCAATTCTCCATTATTTTCTATGGGAATAAGTCGCCATAGGCCATAATAGAGTGTCCAGCAGACATTTCCCTCCCTTCCCCCGCTTTCTGATGACCCTGAAGCGGGGGGGAGGGCCTCCAAACCGGGGATCCCCTGCCCACACCTGGGGATTGGCAACCCTAGCAGCAGCTCACAACTTTAATGCCAGTAGCTCACAAAGCAGAATTTTTGCACACTCGACTCCACAACTTAGAGGGAGCATTGTGTATTAGTATTCGGGGTGGGGGATATATTTGGGTATTTTGAATGGTATTTGGTATTCTCGGGAATACTGACAATTGGGTTTTGAATGTTTCTGGGAAATGTTGGGAACATCCAGGACAGGTATTTTACAGATCCCAGGCCTATTAGTATTATCAAAGATTTCAGGTTTTCATGGCTGGCAACATCATTAGGGTTTGTAGAATCTTTCGGGCTCAAGTGCCGTGTTCTACTTTTCCTTCCAGACGTTTCGTTCTTCCTTATCTTCACACCCCCTTCCAACCCTCCCAGCAATTAACACAGAACAATGGTCACATCCAACAGCCAGTTTCCTTATCACTACCCTTCCAGGAAGCCCCACCAAACAATGGGCACATCCACAAACCAATTGCCCTTTCATCACAGCCCCTCCAGCCTAGAAATAGCAGCTCTCCAGCAGCCCTGGCCCCACTCAACGCACAGCCGCCAAGAAGGTCAGAGCGCCTGCTCCGGCTGCGACGCCACTGAGGATGTTCTCCGAAGCGGAGGACGAAACGTCTGGAAGGAAAACTTTCTCCAGTAGAACACGGCACTTGAGCCCGAAAGATTCTACAAACCCTAACCTATTAGTATTCTTTCCTCTCTCAAACGGTTTCCCAAGCAATGGGAGTGTGGGAGGGGGCAGAGGCAGTTCTCCCAGGTCAATGGGTAGGGTTGCCGAGTCCAATTCAAGAAATATCTGGGGACTTTGGGGGTGGAGCCAGGAGACTTTGGGGGCGGAGCCAGGAGACATTGGGGGCAGAGCCAGGAGCAAGGGTGTGACAAGCATAATTGAACTCCAGGGGAGTTCTGGCCATCACATTTCAAGGGACAGCACACCTTTTAAAATGTCTTCCTTCCATAGGAAATAATGAAGGATAGGGGCACCTTCTTTAGGGGCTCATAGAATTGGACCCCCTGGTCCAATCCTTTTGAAACTTAGGGGGTATTTTGGGGAGAGGCACTAGATGCTATACTGAAAATTTGGCACCTCTAGCTCAAAAGACAGCCCCCTCAGAGCCGCCGATACCCACAGATCAATTCCCCATCATTCTCTATGGGAATCGTTCATGGAGGTGCATAACGGCTGTGGGGGAGGGGGGAAGCCTGTAAAACCGGGGGATCCCCCGCTGGGACCTGGGGATTGGGAAGCCTATCAATGGGATTGCTAGAAAGGGAGAGCTCTAGCTGTCTGCCCAACCATGATGTAGCTTTCTGACCACAGGCAAAAACCAGGCCTGGAAGCAGCTTGACTCCATTTCAAGGTGAAATGGGGGGCGGGGGGGAGGGCAGTGTCGTGGCACCACTGCTCCGGTCTATCTGTGTCTTAGATTAATTCTTCTGCTTGCCACTACCTGCCGAGGAACACCTGCTCCTTGTTTAGTGCCAGGACTGGTTTGTCCTTTGTTTTTAAAGTATTATTTAAAATTAGGGTTGCCAAGTCCAATTCGAGAAATATCTGGGGACTTTGGGGGTGGAGCCAGGAGACTTTGAGGGTGGAGTCAGGAGACATTGGGGGCAGAGCCAGGAGCAAGGGTGTGACAAGCATAATTGAGCTCAGAGGGAGTTCTGGCCGTCACATTTAAAGGGACAGCACATCTTTTTAAATGCCTCCCTTCCATAGGAAATAATGGACCTCCTGGTCCAATCGTTTTGAAACTTGGGGGGGTATTTTGGGGAGAGGCACTAGATGCTATACTGAAAATTTGGTGCCTCTAACTCAAAACACAGCCCCCCCCCCATCAGAATCCCCGATATCTCCAATTCCTCATTATACCCTATGAGAATCGATCTCCACATAGGGAATAATGAAGTGCCCAGCAGACATTTCCCTCTCCACCCCATTTCTGGTGACTGAAGCGAGAGGTTGGCCTCTCTACTCATGAGCTGCTGCCAACTTCTTCCAAGTAACACAGACACCCCATCCCAAGAGGAAGCCTTTCCAAGTGGAGCCTGAAGCCTCCTGAGGTGGAAAGTCACATGGTGGCTGTGGGGGCGGGGCTTCCCCCTGTCAGCCAGCTGACTGGGGGCGGGAAGCAGCCTGGGAAAGCGGGAGAACCCCCACTGGGACCTGGGGATTGGCAAGCCTATTTAAACTACCCTTTGAACTTCTTCTGTGTTTTTTGTTTCTACCAGGGATCGGGGTTGTAGTTGGAAGGGAGGGGGCCTTTGTTTTCTTTCTGGTTCTTTTCGAAATCAGTTTTCCTTTGTTTCGTTTTATGCTGGAAGAAGAAGAAGATGGTGGTGGCAACTGCGGATTTATACTCCGCTTTTCTTTCTAAATCAGAGCTGCAGAGCGGCTTACAATCTCCTATATCCCACAACAATATCCCCTATTCTCCCCTCACATCAGATACCCTGTGATGTGGGTAGGGCTGAGAAGGCTCTCACAGCAGCTGCCCTTTCAAGGACATCTTGTGCAAGAGCTATGGTTAACCCAAGACCATTCCAGCAGCTGTAAGTGGAGGGGAATCAAGCCCGGTTCTCCCAGATAAGAGTCTGCACACTTAACCACTACACCAAACTGGCCACTACACCAAACTGAAGGAAGCTGTTGCTGTCTAGAGCTGCAAAATCAACCAGGAACCCAATGACTACCTAGAGGAGAAGACAATCCTGCCCGTCTCTGAGATGCCACTCCACTCCTGATTTCCAGACATAGGCCCACAGCTGAGTGGCTGCTTTTGAACATATGAATATATGAAGCTGCCTTATACTGAATCAGACCCTTGGTCCATCAAAGTCAGTATTGTCTACTCAGAATGGCAGCGGCTCTCCAGGGTCTCAAGCTGAGGTTTTTCACACCTATTTGCCTGGACCCTTTTTTGGAGATGCCAGGGATTGAACCTGGGACCTTCTGCTTACCAAGCAGATGCTCTACCACTGAGCCACCATCCCTTCAGAAGCAGGACAACCTCCTGTCCATCACACATGGTGTATTATAATACCATCCTAATACTAGGGTTGCAAATTTCCAGATGAGTCTGGAGGTCTCCTGGAATTACACCTGATCTGCAGTCAAATAGATATCAGTTCTCCTGCAGAAAATGGCTACCTTGGAGGGTGGTCTCTGTGGCATTATACCCTGCGGAGGTCCCTCTCCTCCCCAAACCCTGGACTTCCCAGGACCCACCCCCAAATCTCTAGGAATGTTGCAGCCCACATTTCAGGAGGGACCGTGGCTCGGTCAAGGAGCTTCTGCTTGGCATACAGAAGGTCCCAGGCTCAATCCTGAACATCTCCAGTTGAAGGACCAGGTAGCAGTTGACACAAAAGACTGTGATCCTGCAGAGCTGCTGTCAACCTAAACAAACAATGTGGACTTTAATGGATCAAGGATTTGTTTCGATGTAAGACAGTTTGGCAAAAAAAAAAAAGCAGTTCTAGGGTGCTTTGGTTAAATGCATGCTTTGCCATGAAGTTCTTTTGGTTTTCTTTCTGTTTACTCTAACGTGGGAGGTCGTTAGGTTTATCAATCCTCAGTTGAGGACAGAGGATCCCCTGGTTTGGAGGCCATCCTCCACCTCAGGGCTATCAGAAGGGGGTGGGGAATGAATGTCTGCTGGGCACTCCATTATGCCCTATGGAGACTGATCCCTATAGGGTATAATGGAGAATCAATCTGTGGGTATCTGGGGCTCGAGGGCTGTTTTTGAGGTAGAGGCACCAAATCTTCAGCATAGCATCTGATGCCTCTCCTCGAAAAACCTCCCAAGTTTCAAAAAGATCGGACCAGGGGGTCTAATTCTATGAGCTCCCAAAAGAAGGTACTCCCATCCTTCATTATTTCCAATAGAGGGAACGCAGAGCTTTTTTTGTAGCAGGAACTCCTTTGCATATTAGGCTACACCCCCCTGATGTAGCCAATCCTCCAAGAGCTTACAGAGCTCTTCTTATAGGGCCTACTGTAAGCTCTTGGAGGAATGACTACATCAGGGGGTGTGGCCTAATATGCAAAGGAGTTCCTGCTACAAAAAAAAAAAGCCCGGGAGGGAAGGCATTGAAAAGGAGTACGGTCTCTTTAAATGCAATGGCCAGAACCCCCTTAAAAGTTCAGTTGTGCTTGACGCAACCTTGCTCCTGACTCCACCCTCAAAATCCCCAGATATTTCCCGAGTCAGACCTGGCAACCCTAGAGGTGGTGGCTGTTGTTGTAGCTGTTCTGCAGGGCAAGACAAAAGACCACACAAGGAAAACAGCTATGTCAGCTTGGCTTTTTTTAATACCACCATGTTTTTGTCACTGTTTTTCATTAGGAGGGTGGCTTTGTCATCAAGGGAAGCATCTGTTTTTGTGCAGACGTCCCCTAAATCTCCAGCTTTTGGCGATAAACATTTATGGATCTAGAAAAATAATTGGAAAGGGGGTTTTTTATTATTATTTTTAGACTGACAGAAGAAGTCACACTGGGCCAAACGAGGTGAAATATAGGAGTAGCATTAATAACCTCCCAGTTTCCCCCCTTAAAATAGTGTTGAAAGAGGCTGGGCTTCCAACGGAGGAATGGAAGGGGAAGGGCTGTTTGCCCCCTTTCCTTTCCTGCCATCTGCCCGCTGAGATATTTGAAGGGCCATTTCGCCCTATATTCTGCAGTTAAGACCTTAAGCCCTGCACTAAAGTTGCCAATCTCCAGATGAGACCTAGAGATCTCTCAGAATGACCAATAGGCAGGGATCGTTTTGTAGAAAAACAGGTGGCGGAGCTCATTAATATAACTCATTAGCATATGCCGCCTCCAACCCCAGCCAAAAGCAACCCTATGCAAGGAAGGAGAACCCCAGGTGTAGGGTTGCCAATCCCCAGGCGGGGGCAGGGGATCCCCCGGTTTGGAGGCCCTCCCCCCGCTTCAGGGTCATCAGAAAGCGGGGGGAGGGAAATGTCTACTGGGAACCCCATTATTCCCTATGGAGATGTATTCCCATAGAAAATCATGGAGAACTGATCTGCGGGTATCCGGGGCTCTGGGGGGGCTGTTTTTTGTGGTAGAGGCACTAAATTTTCAGTATAGCATCTAGTGCCTCTCCCCAAAATACCCCCCAAGTTTCAAAAAGTTTGGATCAGGGGGTCCAATTCTATGAGCCCCCAAAAAAGGTACCCCTATCCTTCATTATTTCCTATGGAAGGAAGGCATTGAAAAGGTATGCCGTCCCTTTAAATGTGATGGCCAGAACTCCCTTTGGAGTTCAATGATGCTTGTCACAGCCTTGATCTTGGCTCCACCCCTAATGTCTCCTGGCTCCACCCCCAAAGTCCCCAGATATTTCTTGAATTGGACTTGGCAACCCTACCCAGGTGAGTGAGGCCTGCTTGGGCTGGCTAGAGATCCAGCCAGCCCAAGCAGGCCTTGCTCACTTGGGGCTCACCCGGGCCACCCCACGCCCCATCAAAAGGCCAGCAAGCCACCTGCCACCCAAAATCACATAAGACTTGATGAAAGGGCTTCTCCGGGGGTTAATGAGGGCTGCTGTGGGTGTGGCAAAGATCCTGGTAGCAGGCTGGCTGCCTGCTCTCCTAATCCAGGGATTGTTATGCAGCTGCACCTACAATTCAAAGGACAAGGTAGGTACGTGAGGAGGAAGAGGGGGAGCCCTCAGAAAGGTTCGGGAGCTGTGCTGCTGTGAGCTCCTGCTGAATCTGAGGCCTGCTAATAGGTAGGGTTCCCAGCCTCCCACCAGGGCAGGTCTTCTCCCAATTTTGGAGCCTCCAACCTGCCACCATAGCCCCGCCCCTGAAGAGCACCAGCATGGCGCGACTGTCAGATTATGTTTCATTGAAGTTACCTTTGCTTACTGGACTTATTAATTACTGCTTACTAACATGAATGCTTAATAAATTCCTATGCTACTAACCCAGGTGCCCTGCATGGTAAAGGGGGGGTGGGTGAGAATGGATGTTACCAAAGTTCCAAAGGCTAGCAAGGCCTTTGAAGTGCAGAGTGCTCAGCTAACCTTCCTGGCGCCTCCTGAGCAGAGCAAGGACATCGCCAGGAGGGGGATGTAACCATCGACTGCAAAAGATAAGCGGGCATGTGAAAGTGTTACTTGCAGGGACAAACTGTAGTTTTATTATGGGAAATAGTTTAAAGCCCAAATCCTTTGAAGTGTACTCATAAATGCCAATGGTTCAAGCTATCTGTTGTCAGTTCCAATGAACCCATGCTAAGAGTAACATTGTAGTTATCGATAAATGCAACTTAGTTTTTAACAAAGACAAGTCTGATCATTTTGGAACTTCAATGAACCCTTTGCTGACAGCAACATGCCTGGCATGATAACGTCACCCAGGAGTGATAATCATAGAGTTTTTTTCTTAAATGCTAGAGCATCCCTCTTGCAACATCCCCAGCACGAGAACGTCACTTTCAGGTGATGTCATCGTGCCGGACACATTGTGGCACGCATGAAGAAAATCCGCCTCCCCCCCCCCCAAGTCTGTGTTGGAAAATACCTGGAGACTTTGGGGATGGATCCAGGAGATAATGGGGTCTAGGGAGGGGCAAGGCCTCATCGTGGTACAATGCCATACACTCCTTCGAAGCAGCTCTCCAGGGGAGCTGCTCTCTGCCAGCTGGAGGTCAGCTGTTAAAGCGGGAGAGAACCGGCAGTGCCTTTCCGAGTAACTGACCAGGAATTCGGCGTTGGAGTTTATAGAGCACGGGTTCCAGGTTTAATCCTTATCAGACTGCAGCTCGGTAACTGCCTAAAGAGGACTGTTTTCTTGTGAAATTGACTCACTCACATAACGACCTGAGCTGTGGTTCCAGAAAAACTAGTTTTTTGTCAGACGAAGAGTCGCCACTGAAACACGCCAATTTTTACCAGAAACATGTCACAAATTGTACGCATTGCATTTTCTGGGAAAGGAACTCTGGCTCCTTTGTGATTAATGGTGTGCAAATCATAATTCTTATGTCAGTGGACCTTGTACCTTCATTGTACCTTCCTTCATTGTACCCTATTATACGCCTAGATGAATTTCTGTAAGCTTATACAGCCGTTTCTTGTATGTTCATAAAGAAGTATTTGTAAACTGCTCGACTTTATGATATGAAAGTAACAATTATGATACAAAGCTTACGGTGATACTCTTGAGCAATAGTAATTAGTGATACAACTTTAACGCTTCTAACACGGTTTTCTAGTTTGGTGTCGTGGTTAAGTGTGTGGAATCTGGGAGAACCAGGTTTCATTCCCCACTCCTCTACTTGCACCTGCTGGCATGGCCTTGGGTCAGCCATAGCTCTGGCAGAGGTTGTCCCTGAAAGCGCAGCTGCTGTGAGAGCCCTCTCAGCCCCACCCACCTCACAGGGTGTCTGTTGTGGGGGGAGAAGACATAGGAGATTGTGAGCTGCTCTGAGTCTCTGATTGAGAGAGAAGGGCGGGGTATAAATCTGCAATTCTTCTTCTCCTTATCAGTCCCACCTACCTCACAAGGTGTCTGTTGTGAAGGAAGGAGATTGTAAGCCGCTCTGAGTCTTTGATTGAGAGAGAAGAGCGGGATATAAATCTGCAATTCTGCTTCCCATAGTCTCCCACCTGGAAGCTGGTAACCCTGCCATTGACCTCCAGACTACAGAGATCAGTTCCCACAGAGAAAAGGGATGCTTTGGAGGGTGACCGCTATGGCATTATATATCTCCGAGGTCCCTCTCTTTCTCGAAACCCTGCCTTTGGGTTGGGAAATACCTAGAGATTTGGGGGGTGGAGCCTGAGGAGGACAGGGTTTGGAGGGGGGGACCTCAGCTGGGTATAATGCCATAGAGTTCGCCCTCCAAAGCAACCAATTCCTTCAAGCGAACTGATCTTAGCCATCTAAGATCCTGTGAATTTAGGGGGAGGCATTTGCGAGTAAGAGATTTGTGAAAGAGCCCCACAGCGCAGCGTGGTAAAGCTGCAGTGCTGCAGTCGGAGCCCTCTGCTCACAACCTGAGTTCGATCCCGGCAGAAGCTGGGTTCAGATCGCCGGCTCCAGGTTGACTCAGCCTTCCATCCTTCCGAGGTCGGTCAAATGAGTACCCGGCTTGCTGGGGGGGGAAGCGTCGATGACTGGGGAAGGCAATGGCAAACCACCCCGTAAAAAGTCTGCCGTGAAAACGTCGTGAAAGCAACGTCACCCCAGAGTTTAAAACGACTGGTGCTTGCACAGGGGACTGCCTTTACCTTTATTTGTGAGTTTCCTGCATTGTGCAGGGGGTTGGACTAGATGACCCTGGAGGTCCCTTCCAACTTCATGATTCTATGATCTGGAGATCGATTGGAATAGCGGGAGATCTCCAGGCACCACCTGGAGGCTGGCAACCCTTGACCCCACCTTTCAGTGTTGAATTGATTTTCGGCTGCCTGGTGGCACTTTTATGGCTGTTCCTGCACTGTTCGTTTTATTGACGGCGGGTTTTAAACACATAGATTGAGATGGTTTTATTGCAAGGGCATCAGGTTTACCAATCTAGGTTTTAAAAAAACGTTTCATTAACCCAGTGCTTTAGATTTTATTATTTATTGCTTTATTATTTTTTTTTTATTTTTGTTGGCAGGCTCGAGCAGGTACCTGGAAGAATACAGATCTCAATCGACAGGGCTTTTTGTTTGAAAAAGCCCAGCAGGAACTCATTTGCATATTAGGCCATGCCCCCCAGACATCCACCATTGATTCACACAGGGCTTTCTTGTAGGCAAAGCCCAGCAGGGACTCATTTGCATATTAGGCCACACCCCCTTATGCCAAGCCAGCCAGAACTGTGTTCCTGTGCCTTCCTGCTAAAAAAAAAGATCCTATCAATCGAGTAGAATTTTGTAGACTGAGAGTTAAACATTCAAAATGAATGCTCAGAAACAGGGCTTTTTTTGAACAGGAATGCACAAGATCGGAGTTCCAGCTGGCGTGGCATCAGGGGGTGTGGCCTAATATGCAAATGAGTTCCTGCTGGGCTTTTCTCTACAAAAAAGCCCCATGTGTAACAATGGTGATGTCTGGGGGTGTGGCCTAACATGCAAATGAGTTCCTGCTGGGCTTTTCTCTACACAGAGGGGGAAAGTCACAGTCCTCCCTCCCTGGAAATCTCCTGATATTAAAATTAATCTCCAGATGACCAAACGCAGTTCCCCTGGAGAAAATGGCTGCTGTGGAGGGGTGGACTGTGGGGCTTTGCCAAGTAATACTGAGACAGACTTCCACTCAGGGGTGAAATTCTAGCAGGAGCTCCTTTTCATATGAGGCCACACACCTCTGATGTAGCCAATCCTCCAAGAGCTTTCAAGGCTCTTTTTTGTAAGCTCTTGAAGGATTGGCTACATCAGGGGTGTATGGCCTAATATGCAAAGGAGCTCCTGCTAGAACTCCACCCCTGCTTCCACTGTATAAACATAGGTGAAGTTTTATTGATATGTCAGAAGTTCAGACCTTTCCCTTACAGAGGCCTTGTCTGAAGTGAATCACAGACACCACTCAGTAATTCAGGGGAGCACAGGCTTCCCCTCCCCCCGGCCTCCTAACACATAACAGTTCAAAGGGAACACATCTCTATTATCTCCTGAGAAGTGAAGGCTATTCCCAGCTTCCATCTCCAGATGGAAGGAGGGAGAGGGCCCTCATATCCTCAGGTAGCCACCATCCTCTCCATTGTGAGAAAGAAGATAACTTTCCACAGACCAGCCCAAGAACACCACAATCTAGGGTTGCCAAGTCCAATTCAAGAAATATCTGGGGACTTTGGGGGTGGAGCCAGGAGACTTTGGGGTGGAGCCAGGAGCAAGGTCGTGACAAGCATAATTGAACTCCAAAGGGAGTTCTGGCCATCACATTTCAAGGGACCATACATGTTTTCAATGCCTTCCTTCCATAGAAATAATGAAGGATAGGGGCACCTTCTTTGGGGGCTCATAGAATTGGACCCCCTAGTCCAATCTTTTTGAAACTTAGGGAGTATTTTGGGGAGAGTCACCGGATACTATACAGAAAATTTGGTGCCTCTAACTCAAAAAACAGGGCCCCCAGACCCCCAGATACCCATAGATAAATTCTCCATTATTTTCTATGGGAATAAGTCTCCATAGGGAATCATGAGTATCCAGAAGACATTTCCCTCCCCTCCCCCCCCCCTTCTGATTACCCTAAAGCGGGGGGAGGGCCTCCAAACCGGGGGATCCCCTGCCCCCACCTGGGGATTGGCAACCCTACCACAATCCCAGAATATACCACAGTAACAGTTACATGTAAGAACTAAGTGTGGAGAAAGGAATGATAGGAGACATTGCATGGATCCTGACATGGACCCCATATCTTTATTTTATTTTTTTAAACAAGAGCTCCTTTGCATATTAGGCCACACACACCCTGCTATAGCCAATCCTCCAGGATCCCCAGTAGGCCCTATAAGAAGAGCCCTGTAAGCTCCAGGATGAGGACAGAAGAAGACAGAAACAGGATACAGGATGACCTTGACAGGCTGGAAAACTGGGCTAAAATCAATAAAATGAATTTTAACACGGATAAATGTAAAGTTCTGCATTTAGGCAGGAAAAATCCAATGCATGGTTATAGAATGGGGGAGACTTGTCTTAGCAGTAGTATGTGCGAAAAGGATCTAGGGGTCTTATTGGATCATACACTGAACATGAGTCCACAGTGCGATACGGTGGCTAAAAAGGCAAATGTAATTTTGGGCTGTATCAAGAGAAGTATAGTGTCCAGATCACGTGATGTGATGGTATCGCTTTACTCTGCTCTGCTAAGACCTCACCTGGAGTATTGTGTTCACTTTTGGGCACCACATTTTAAGAAGGATATAGACAAGCTGGAACGGGTCCAGAGGAGGGTGAGAAAGATGGTGAGGGGTCTGGAGACCACGTCCTATGAGGAAAGGTTGAAGGAGCTGGGGATGTTTAGCCTGGAGAGGAGGCGGCTGAGAGGTGATATGATCACCATCTTCAAGTACTTGAAGGGCTGTCATATAGAGGATGGTGTGGAATTGTTTTCTGTGGCCCCGGAAGGTAGGACCAGAACCAATGGGTTGAAATTAAATCAAAAGAGTTTCCGGCTCAACATGAGGAAGAACTTCCTGACGGTTAGAGCGATTCCTCAGTGGAACAGGCTTCCTCGGGAGGTGGTGGGCTCTCCTTCCTTGCAGGTTTTTAAACAGAGGCTAGATGGCCCTCTGACAGCAATGAAGATCCTGTGAATTTAGGGGGAGGTGTTTGTGAGTTTTCTGCATTGTGCAGGGGGTTGGACTAGATGACCCTAGAGGTCCCTTCCAACTCTATGATTCTATGATTGGCTACCTCAGGGGTGTGTGGCCTAATACACAAAGGAGTTCCTGCTACAAAAAAAGCCCTGACAGACTCTACGACATTATGCTCTACTGAGGTCCCTCCCTCCCTAAGCCCCACCCCCCCGAGGCTCCACCCTCAAAATCTCCAAGTATTTCCCAACCCAGAGCTGGCAAACTCAACTTATCTCCTGGGGGATGAAGCCACATTTGGGGAAGAGGGTTTTGAGCAATAACAGCCCCTCACCCGCCCCCACTTTTTCCACTGCGAGCCGCAGCATCTTATATATCAAAAGACTGACCCATCTCCTGGCCTTATATAGCAAGGGTCTCAAACCCCTGGGCCATGGACCAATAACGGTCTGTGGCCTGTTAGCAATCAGGTTGTGAGTTGTATAATTATTTCATTATATATTACAATGTAGGAAGAAGAAGAAGAAGAAGAAGAAGAAGAAGAAGAAGAAGAAGAAGAAGAAGAAGAAGAAGAAGAAGAAGAAGAAGAAGACGACGACGACGACGACGACGACGACGACTTTGAATTTATATCCTGCCCATCACTCCGAATTTCAGAGTCTCAGAGTGGCTCACAATCTCCTTTACCTTCCTCCCTCACAACAGGCACCCTGTGAGGCAGGTGGGGCTGAGAGCTCTCCCAGAAGCTGCCCTTTCAAGGACAACTCTGCAAGATCTATGGCTGACCCAAGGCCATGCTAGCAGGTGCAAGTGGAGGAGTGGAGAATCAAACCCGGTTCTCCAAGATAAGAGTCTGCTCACTTAAGCACCACATCAAACTGATAGAAATAAAGTCCACAATCGTATCACCCCGAAAACCATCGCCTCCTCTCCCCCTGGTCCCTGGAAAATTGTCTTCCACAAAACCGGTCCCTGGGGCCAAAAAGGTTGGAGGACCGCTGTTATATAGCATCTCCACATTAACTGGGTTTCCTCTCCGAGTTAGTTTGCTCTCTGCAGCTTCCCTTTGTAGCGTTTTGATACATAGTCTAATATGGCATGGATCTGTTCATCCTTAGAGACTCTAAAAACCTTATAGGCCTATCTGGAATCGATGGGTTAAATGGAAAGGATTAAAGGGCGGCGGGGGGGGGGGCGGATCTCCATGATGGATTCAAAACGAAAATCTTTCCCCTTTGCTAAAAAATTGGGAATGTTTAGATTTTGTTTGCAAGCACTCAGGATGCTTAGGAGGTTGCCTGCCTCCCCCACCCCACCTCCAGGAGGACTGAGAGGTAGGTTCAACCATAACATTTTTGACAAATCCTAGAGCAGGGGTAGCCAATGGTAGCTCTCCAGATATTTTTTTGCCTATAACTCCCATCAGCCCCAGCCAGCATAGTCAATGGCTGGGGCTAATGGGAGTTGTAGGCAAAAAACATCTGGAGAGCTACCGTTGGCCCCCCCTGTTCTAGAGTGTTTTCTCTGACAACAGGTCATCACTTCCAGTTTTTCACCAGAAGCGATGTCACGTGCCAGCATGCTGTGGGATCACCCATCCCATTTCCCTCCCATTTTCCCCTCCCCTGGCATCCTTTGAGGGACCACTAGGTAATGAAAAGGATACCTTCAACCAGGGCTTTTTTTTTTTTTGCAGCAGGATCTCCTTTGCATATTAGGCCACACACCCCAGAAGTAGCCAATCCTCCAAGAGCTTACAGAGCTCCCAGACAGCCAGTTTGGTGCAGTGGTTAAGGGCGCGGACTCTTATCTGGGAGAACCAGGTTTGATTCCCCACTCCTCCACATGCAGCTATCTCAGAGCTGTCCTTGAAAGGGCAGCTTCAGGGAGCACTCTCTCAGCCCCACCTACCTCACAGGGTGTCTGTTGTGGAGAAAGGAGATTGTGAACTGCTCTGAGACTTTGATTCAGGGTGGAGGGCAGAATATAAATCTCATGTCATCTTTGTCTTCTTCTTCTTCTTCCAGGGCCTACTGTAAGCTTAGGGTTGCCAATCCCCAGGTGGGGGCAGGAGATCCCCCCGGTTTGGAGACGCTCCCCCCGCTTCAGGGTCATCAGAAAGCAGGGGGAGGGGAGGGAAATGTCTGCTGGGAACTCTATTATTCCCTATGGAGACTTATTCCCATGGAAAATAATGGAGAATTGATCCGTGAGGTATCTGGGGCTCTGGGGGGCTGTTTTTTGAGGTAGAGGCACCAGACTTTCAGTACAGCATCTAGTGCCTCTCCCCAAAATATCCCCCAAGTTTCAAAACGATTGGACCAGGGGGTCCAATTCTATGAGCCCCGAAAGAAGGTGCCCCTATCCTTCATTATTTCCTATGGAATGAAGGCATTGAAAAGGTGTGCCATCCCTTTAAACGTGATGGCCAGAACTCCCTTTGGAGTTCAATGATGCTTGTCACAGCCTTGATCTTGGCTCCACCCCTAACGTCTCCTGGCTCCACCCCCAAAGTCCCCAGATATTTCTTAAATTGGACTTGGCAACCCTATGTAAGCTCCAGGAGTGTAGTAATGACACACGATTCAGAGATGAGGGTCACGCACCAGTCTGTCCATCCTGCTTGTGTCTGACAGTGGTGGTGGTTTTATGTTATACATTCTTCTACACAATCATTTACTAGCATTATACAGAGCAAAGAAACAGCTGTTTACTTTAGCTGTCTACCCCCGATGTGGATTCCAGGAAGGAGGTGAAAGGGCAGCACATTCTGAGACCCTCAGCATTCTTGCATAGGGCAAAGTACAGGAAGGTTTGAAGCCTCCCTTCTAAGTCTAGAGATGAACTCAGGGCAAGGTTGGTTTGCCAAGACGTTGCCCTTTCCTTCACAGGAGGATTGGCTACATCAGGGGTGTGTGGTCTAATATGTCGAGGAGTTCCTGCTACAAAAAAAAAAAGCCCTGGAGAGGATACCTGCAACAGTAGAAAACCTGCAGACCCCCTTCCTCTAGTACAGGGGTGGCCAACGGTAGCTCTCCAGATGTTTTTTGCCTTCCAAGCAGCCATTTTCTCCAGGGGTCTGATCAAAGCCATCAAGCAATACACCAAAAGAGCCCAGCGTTCACATTGAAAAGGAGAAGCTTACTGCTGTGATGAGAGAATGCAGAACGGGGTTCCTAAACAACTGAACCGTTAAAACTGAAGAAGGAATTGAAACGTCATCAAAATCTAGAGAGACGTCTTTTCAAGAAAGCGGCTGCGTTGTAGCTATGTTCCTTAGGAGCACCTACCTTGTGAATTTCACTTGGACTATTTCCAAGTTTGGACTTATAGCTATTCATTTGGAGACGGGGTTTCTGGCCCCCTTGGGGTTTCTGTTACTTTAAAAGGCCTTAGCACCGCCGGCCTCTATCAATATTGTATTGTCTGTTATGCGCTGTACACAATTCTTGCAATATATTTTTGCAAACTGAAAGACGGTGTATTACTTGGTGGCTTTGATCCGTCTACTAATTACACCAAGTGCCCTTCAAGCAGCAGCATTTTCTCCAGGGGAGCTGATCTCTGCCAGCTGGAGAGCAGTTGGAAAAGCAGGGGGTCTCCATGCCCCACCTGGGGACTGGCAACCCTAAAGGTGCAGTGTTTAGGGATTTGGACCAGGAGCCAACAGATCAAAGCTCATATCTTCACTCAACCATGAAGCTTTCTAGATGACGTCAGACCACTCATTGCCCTTCAACCCAACCTACCTCACAGGTTGTGGGGAAGATAAAAAAACAAGATGGGAGGGGCCACATAGGTCACTCTGAGCACCAGGGAAGAAAAGTAGGACGAAAATACGCAAGACAGATCGAAACCTTCTTACAGAATTGGTAGCAGGCATAGCACTGGTGCCAGGGCCAGGGTTGGGGGTTTTGTTGCCCCAGGCAAGGCCCTGCCCCTGACTTCCAGTCGAGGGGTGCAGCAGCGGGTGCATTCAGAGTCTGGCTCCAAGCACATCCCCTTCAGAAACACAGATCCGGGGGATGTGAAAGCGGCTGGGTGGCACCTGCATAATGCGCTCCTCAGAGCCTGCCTCGGAAGCATCCACGCAGCCAGGGCTCAGAGGTGTGTGGGGGAGAGGGCACTTGACAGTGCCCCTGTAGGCCAGGTGGCAGCCATCTACCTGGCCTACTCCAATGTGCTGGCCCAGACAGGAGCTGCTTAGCTTAGCATGGGCCCTGCCAATCATTGGCCAACCTTTTTGCAAGAAGGAAACCTTTGTTGCGTTTGCTAGGGTGAACATTATGTTCACAAGGGTGCCCACCTCCTGGTGAGCCCTAGAGATCTCCTGGAATTACAAGTCATCTCCACACTACAGAGCCCGATTCCCCGGGAGGAGATGGCAGCTTTGGAGGGCAGACTGTACAGCATACCATCGAGTCTAGAAAAAATAGAAGCCCTAGAGCGATATCACATCCCTGCCAACTTCCCTCCCCACCCCAGACTCCACCCCCAAATCTCCAGGAATATCCCAACCCACCAGGGTTCTTTTTGTAGCAGGAACTCCTTTGCATATTAGGCCACACACCCCTGATGTAGCCAATCCTCCAAGAGCTTAAAGGTCAAGGTAGTCCCCTGTGCGAGCACCAGTCATTTCCGACTCTGGGGTGACGTTGCTTTCACAACGTTTTCAAGGCAGACTGTTTGTTTTTTACGGGGTGGCTTGCTCTTGCCTTCCCCAGTCATCGACGCTTTTCCCCAAGCAAGCTGGGTCCTCATTTGACCGACCTCGGAAGGATGGAAGGCCGAGTCGACCTGGAGCCAGCTACCTGAAACCAACTTACGCCGGGATCCAACTCAGGTCGTGAGCAGAGAGTTCAGACTGCAGTACTGCAGCTTTACCACTCTGCGCCACGGGGCTCTATTCCGAGAGCTTCCAGGGCTCTTAGCGCAGGGCTTACTGTAGGTCCCAAGAGGATTGGCTACATCAGGGGGTGTGGCCTAATATGCAGCGTTGCTCCTGCTACCAAAAGAGCTCTGTAACCCACCATTGACATCCCTAAACTGTTCTCAGTGCACTAGGGGGGAAATTCTGGAGCTCCACCTGCCATAACAACCAGTAAGAGCCCTTTGGAAAAAATATTTTATGCACTTTAAATAAGCAAAACAGCAGCTCCATCAAAAGGTAACAAACGCTCATTTCTTTCCACTTGTTAGTATTCTGGGATACATTTCCTTTCAACAGCCTCTGTGAGCTGCCTCTGTTTACCTTCAATCAAAAGCGAGGAGAAGGAATTGTCTTTCCCAGGATGTTCTGTTCTGATGTGCAGACAGATGAGGGGAGGAAACAGAAATGTATTGTAGAATCAGAAATATCGGTGGGGGGGAGTAACACGCTGGTGCGTAGAGTCAAGATAAGGCCGCTTATCCCTGTTGGACGGAAGCCCTTTCAGACCGTTCTGTTCCGTTAAAAACCTTTAAAAGACCTTTTGATTAAATGGAACTTTTGGGGAATGGCTTTTTTTTAGATTGTCAACTCTGGGTTGGGGGACTCCTGGAGATTTGGGGGTGGAGCCTGAGAAGGGAAGGGTTTCAGCAGGGATAAGAACATAAGAAAAGCCATGTTGGATCAGGCCAATGGCCCATCCAGTCCAACACTCTGTGTCACACAGTGGCCAAATATACACACACACACACACTGTGGCTAATAGCCACTGATGGACCTCTGCTCCATATTTTTATCAAATCTCCTCTTAAAGCTGGCTATGCTTGCAGTCACCACCACCTCCTGTGGCAGTGAATTCCACATGTTAATCACCCTTTGGGTGAAGAAGTACTTCCTTTTATCCGTTTTAACCTGACTGCTCAGCAATTTCATTGAATGCCCACGAGTTCTTGTATTGTGAGAAAGGGCGAAAAGGATTTCTTTCTCTACTTTCTCCATCCCATGCATAATCTTGTAAACCTCTATCATGTCACCCCGCAGTCAACGTTTCTCCAAACTAAAGAGCTCCAAGCATTTTAACCTTTCTTCATAGGAAAAGCGTTCCAAACCATTAATCATTCTAGTTGCCCCTTTCTGCACTTTTTCCAATGCTATAATATCCTTTTTGAGATGCAGTGACCAGAATTGCACACAGTATTCCAAATGAGACCGCACCATCGATTTATACAGGGGCATTATGATACTGGCTGATTTGTTTTCAATTCCCTTCCTAATAATTCCCAGCATGGCGTTGGCCTTTTTTATTGCAATCGCACACTGTCTTGACATTTTCAGTGAGTTCTCTACCACGACCCCAAGCTCTCTCTCTTGGTCAGTCTCTGTCAGTTCACCCCATCAACTTGTATTTGTAGCTAGGATTTTTGGCCCCAATGTGCATTACTTTGCACTTGGCTACATTGAACCTCATCTGCCACGTTGACGCCCACTCACCCAGCCTCAATAGATCCCTTTGGAGTGCCTCACAATCCTCTCCGGTTCTCACCACCCTGAATAATTTAGTATCATCTGCAAACTTGGCCACTTCACTGCTTACTTCCAACTCCAAATCATTTATGAACAAGTTAAAGAGCATGGGACCCAGTACTGAGCCTAGGGTTGCCAAGTCCAATTAAAGAAATATCTGGGGACTTTGGGGGTGGAGCAAAGAGACTTTGGGGGTGGAGCCAGGAGACATTAGGGGTGGAGCCAAGATCAAGGCTGTGACAAGCATAATTGAACTCCAAAGGGAGTTCTGGCCCTCACATTTAAAGGGACAGCACACCTTTTCAATTCCTTCCTTCCATAGGAAATAATGAACGATAGGGGCACCTTCTTTTGGGGCTCATAGAATTGGACCCCCTGGTCCAATCTTTTTGAAACTTGGAGGGCACTTTGGGGAGAGGCACTAGATGCTATACTGAAAATTTGGTGCCTCTACCCAAAAAAAACAGCCCCCCCCCAGAGCCCCAGATACCTGTGGATCAATTCTCCATGATTTTCTATGGGAATAAATCTCCATAGAGAATAATAGAGTTCCCAGCAGACATTTCCCTCCCCTCCCCCCGCTTTCTGACAACCCTGAAGCAGGGGGAGGGCCTCCAAACCGGGGGATCCCCTGCCCCCACCTGGGGATTGGCAACTGAGCCCTGTGGCTCAGTAATGTCATACATTCCACCCTCCAAAGCCGCTATGTTTTCCAGGGGAAATGATCTCTGTCTCCTGCACGTTCGCTGTAATTCCAGCTCTCTAGACTCCCACCTCTTATTCAACCAGTGCGGCACCTGGTTATAAGGAATATAGGTGAGTTTATGGTACTACCTGCATCTGCAAATACAAGCGCACAGCAGGACTTGGCACCTTATTTTCTTCAGTTCAAGCAGCTGGATTGGATTTCAGTTTATGTTTATGAATGTTGGACTTTAAGAACATAAGTGAAGCCATGCTGGATCAGGCCAATGGCCCATCCAGTCCAACACTCTGTGTCACACAGTGGCCAAAAAATTTATATATATATATATCCACACACACACACACACACACACACACACACACTGTGGCTAATAGCCACTGATGGACCTCTGCTCCGTATTTTTATCTAAACCCCTCTTGAAGGTGGCTATGCTTGTGGCTGCCACCACCTCCTGTGGCAGTGAATTCCACATGTTAATCACCCTTTGGGTGAAGAAGTACTTCCTTCCATCCGTTTTAACCCGACTGCTCAGCAATTTCATCGAATGCCCACGAGTTCTTGTATTGTGAGAAAGGGAGAAAAGGACCTCTTTCCTCCCTTTCTCACAATACAAGAACTCGTGGGCATTCGATGAAATTATGACTGTTGGACTTTAAAGTGACTGAAAGTGATTGATTTCTTTATTTTATTTTATTTCTCGCATTTACATCCCGCCCGCCCCGCCGAAGCAGGCTCAGGGCGAATTGAAAGAGTATGAATTGTACTGATATAAATTTATGCATACATGTATTTAAATGTTAAATGTATTTAATGGCACAGCATGGTTGTTTGCAATGCTTGATACACAGCGTTTCTTTGGTTTCTAATTATCTATACGCCGTGGTTTCCTGTTTGTATGGAATCCTCAGGTGGGGACAGGGAATCCTCCAGTTTGGAGGCCCTTCCTGCACTTCAGAGTCATCAGAAAGTTGGGAGGGGAAAATGGTTGCTGGGCACTCCATTATTCCCTATGGAGACTGATTCCCATAGGGTATAATGGAGAATTGATGCATGGGTATCTGGGGCTCTGAGAGGGGCCTGCTTTTTGAGGTAGAGGCACCACATTTGCAGCAGAGCATCCAACACCTCTCCTCAAAACACCCTCCATGTTTCAAAAAGATTGGGCCAAGGGGTCCAATTCTATGAGCCCCCAAAGAAGGTGCCCCTATCCATCATTATTTCCAATGGAGGGAAGGCATTTTACAAGTGTGCGGTCCATTTAAATGCACGCTTTACGACGGCTCAGAATAATTGCATATCTTTGTGGCAGCTAAGAAAGACAGGAGGAAAGAGCACTAATTAATAGAGTTTAGATGTGATAAATGTAAAAAAAACCCCTGCTAAGTGTACTTAATAACAAAATGGAGAATTACAGGCTGTATTAATATGTCTCATTTAAGAGAACCCCCCTCTCTTTCTTCATCAGGTCTTCCTCTGCCACCAAGAGGAGGGAAAACTCTATCACTTCATTGCTATGCATCCGTGTTTGCCTTAAAGCAAATATCGGGCTTTCGTCTCTCATGCCGATGACATTTCCCTGTAGCTTCTTATGGGCTCGGCGTGTCTTGCTAGCGCAAAAAAAGCATCCATCTAACTTATTTCCCCCTTCTTGTAAATGTCGACAGAAACCTAGCAAAGCTTGTCGCGCTTATTTTAACTTCTCTCGCGTGTCCTACAGGTACACGCCACCTGAGTGGGGGCATCTCAATTCACTCCGGATTTTGCCTCAGGCGAAATTCCTCGGTTCCTCTCCTTCCGAGTGGATAGCCCCGAGGCAACTTGAGGCAGGGGAGATTTGCAGCTTGGAGATGACAACCAAGCCCAGATCTTCTGAGAGCCAGTTTGGTGTAGTGGTTAAGCACACGGACGCTTATCTGGGGGAACCAGGTCTGATTCCCCACGCCTCCACTTGCACCTGCTGGAATGGCTTTGGGTCAGCCATAGCCCTCGTAGGAGTTGTCCTTGAAAGGGCAGCTGCTGGGAGTGCCCTCTCAGCCCCACCCACCTCCCAGGGTGTCTGTTGTGGGAGGAGAAGATATAGGAGATTGTAAGCCGCTCTGAGTCTCTGATTTAGAGAGAAGGGCGGGGTATAAATCTGCAATTCTTCTTCTTCTTCTTCTTCTCCTTGCCCACAGTTGCTTTGAAGGGGAAGAAAAAGCTCGGCCTGGGAAGGAATCAGGGTTGCCATCCTCCAGGCGGTGGCTGGAGATCTCCTGGAATTGCAGCTGATCTCCAGGGGATGGAGACCAGGTGACCTGGAGAAACTGGCCCCTTTGAAAGGTGGACTCTATGGCATGAGGTCCCACTGAAGTCCCTCCCCAAACCCCGCCCTTCTGATGCTCCACTCTCAAATCCTCCAGGTGTTTCCCAACCCACAGCCGGTGACCCTAGAACAGGGGTCCCCAATCCCTGGGCCGTGGACCGGTACCAGGCTGTGAGCTGTATAATTATTTCATTATATATTACAATGTAGTAAGAAGAAGACATTGGATTTATATCCTGCCCTCCACTCCGAATCTCAGAGTCTCAGAGCGGCTCACAATCTCCTTTCCCTTCCACTCCCACAACAGACACCCTGTGAGGCAGGTGGGGCTGAGGGAGCGCTCCCCAGAAGCTGCCCTTTCAAGGACAACTCCTGCGAGAGCTATGGCTGACCCAAGGCCATCCCAGCAGCTGCAAGTGGAGGAGTGAGAAATCAAACCAAGTTCTCCCAGATAAGAGCCCACACACTTAACCACCACACCAAACTAATGGAAATAAAGTGCACAATTCTATAACTCCGAAACCATTGCCCCCTCCCCCAAAACCCGGTCCATGGAAAAATTGTCTTCCGCTGAGAAAATTAATCAGGAAAAGGCGTAATAAGAAGAACTGAGCATTTTTGTGGTTGTGGTGGTGGTGGTGATGCTGATATTGGATTTATATCCCGCCCTATAGAGTGGTCACAATCTCCTTTACCTTCCCACACACACATAACAGTCCCTGTGAGGTAGGTGGGGCTGAGAGAGCTCTCCCAGAAGCTGCCCTTTCAAGGACAACTCCTATGAGAGCTATGGCTGACCCAAGGCCATTCCAGCAGCTGCAAGCGGAGGAGTGGGGAATCAAACCCGGTTCTCCCAGATAAGAGTCTGTGCACTTTACTACTACACAAAACTGGCTTTATGGACATGTATGAGCACAGGGGGGAGGGGGGCAGTATGGGGAGAGAGAGAGAGAGATGTTTTGAATGTTCTAGCTCTGTCTGCCATTGCACTTCAAGATAAAGAACTCCACTCTGAAGCACTCGGGCCTCTGGAAACGTGTTGAAACACTTTGCGACTATTCATGGCAATTCACAACGGGCACAATTTTTCTATTCATGTTTTCGCTCTGCACAATGGATGCTTCCTTGTCTGCGCCTGCGTTTCCCTTTCATTTCTTGCTACCATGAGGGATACGAGAGGAGGCCTGCCCTGCTTAATTAGACACGTCTCTTGTCACTCTCTCCGTATGCGTCCTTTCCCATACCAAAATCCCTGGGACGCTCCTGTATTTCTGTCCAATAAATCATTCATTCTATTTCCTTGTTCAAACAACAAAAGAAAACTATGCACTTGATAGGATTTTTCTCTTCTCGTTTTCTTTGGAATTGGTTACTTCTGCCTAATGACTGCCAGAGCAGATTAGATTTTTTTCAAAGAGCACATCTATATTGTAATGCTCTTGTGGAGCTGAAGCCTTTGACACAAATTGGCTGGCCCAATAGAGTGGCACGGAATACTCATGCAGGCAGCTATGTCGACTTGGAGTGCAACTTCTGCGAGGGAAAGGAGAGTTGTCGGTTTGGGATTAACGTTGTGCAAAAAGCTGACTAGGAAGAGGGTCTTAAGGTACAGGGAAGCTGAAGTTAGGGTTACCAAGTCCAATTCAAGAAATATCTGGGGACTTTGGGGCTGGAGCCAGGAGACATTGGGGTGGAGCCAGTAGCATGGTTGGGACAAGCATAATTGGACTCCGCTGCACACCTTTAGATGCCTTCCCTCCATTGGAAATAATGAAGGATAGGGGCACCTCCTTTTGGGGCTCACAGAATTGGACCCCCTGGTCCAATTCTTTTGAAACTTGGCGTGTGTTTTGGGGAGAGGCACTAGATGCAGTACTGAAAATTTTGGTGCCTCTACCCCAATAAACAGCCCCCCCAGTGCCCCAGATACCCGTGAATCAATTTACCATTATACCCTATGGGAATTGGTCTCCATTGGGAATAATGGAGAGCCCAGCAGACATTCCTCCTCCCCCTGGTTTCTGATGACCCTGAAGCCTTGGGGAGGGTCTCCAAACTGGGGGATCCCCAGCCCCCACCTGGGGATTGGCAGCCAAATAAAACAAACACTCTGTGAAAAATGCTGTTACAGAATATAATTCATACAAGGAAAAGAGTGCATTTCAGCAACCTCATAATTTAACATACCCCATGTGCATATTTATGCACATGTGTACACCATTGTGCAAAAAGTCCAAAATATCATAAGTCCAGAATGAGCTCCAACGGACAGCTAGCAGAGTAAATCCGTTCAGACCACCAGGTCCTTCCTCCAGGGAGCATCTTGCAAAACTTGCGGTATATATGTAGAAATATTCACAATGCCTCAAGCTACGATGAAGCTTGCTTGGTTTCAAGAAAATCTTTTGACAGCTATTTTTCATACTTTTCTTTGGTTGAAAACACTGGAAAATTGCTGTGAAAGGTAGCAGAGAATTGTACTGCAATTAATGAATTAATTTCAAGTTATATGAAGTTCATACAAGCTTTTCTGCAGTTATCCCAAAAAAGGATATTCATGAGGGGCTTGCAGCTTTTTACTGGCTGTGTTTCCCATGCCTTAAAAGCAACCTGTGAAGATACTTACCCAGTGAACTACTTTCATCCTTTTTAATATCTACAGGAGGAGTTTAATTTTGGTTTCAGACAGCTGTTAAAAGCAGGACAAGTAAAATGGTGCCAAGTTCATAGTACCCATCTCTTCCAGTGCTGTTGAGATATACTGCAGTAATCTGCAATAATCTCTTTCTGCCCCACAGCTCTTACACTCACTCACACAGAAATCTTCATAGAAGGCCACCTGGTTACAAACTGGGGGTGCCAACTTTTCATTGGCAGAGCTCCTATGTCTGCAACAACAGTATGATGAACAGAAAAGTTTCATCCAGCAAAAATGGAAGGAAAGAAAGGAGAAAGGAAAAGAAGAAAGGGAAAGAATGAAATGGAAGGAAAGGAAAAGAAAAGAAAAAGAAAAGAAAAGAAAGACATGGAAAGAAAGAACATAAACATAAGAGGAGCCATGTTGGAATCAGGCCAGTGGACTATCCAGTCCAAAATTCCCTCATACAATGCCCAAAGCCACCAGAATGTCCACCAGTAGGGCCAGGGCACTAGAAGCCCTCCCACTGTTGCTTCCCGCCCCCAGCACCCAAGAATACAGACAGAGCATCACTTGCAGGGAAAGAAAGAAGAAGAAAGAAAGAAAGAAAGAAAGAAAGAAAGAAAGAAAGAAAGAAAGAAAGAAAGAAAGAAAGAAAGAAAAGAAAGAAAGAAAGAAAGAAAGAAAGAGAGAGAGAGAGAGAGAGAGAGAGAGAGAGGGAGGGAGGGAGGGAGGGAGGGAGGGAGAGAGAAAGAAAGAAAGAAAGAAAGAAAGAAAGAAAGAAAGAAAGAAGAAAGAAAGAAAGAAAGAAAGAAAGAAAGAAAGAAAGAAAGAAAGAAAGAAAGAAAGAAAGAAAGAAAGAAAGAAAGAAAGAAAGAAAGAAAGAAGGAAAAAGCAAAAGGGAAAAAGCAAAAATTCTGCCCAGGGGTCGTTTGGTAAAAAAAACAGCTACTGGAATGTCCACTCCTTACCCCTCCCGGCTGAAAAAAACACATAAACCCTTCTTTGCCACCCAGCCTCCCGGGGAAATCTCCCCAAAAGAACATACTGCAAGGCACATGAAAGCTCATACCTTGAAGAACACTTCATGGTCAAAAGTGCCAATGGATGCCAGCTTTTCTCTCAAACACTGGGAGCAGAGGAGAAGGAAGGAGAGGCAGCCCAGCTCCTCTGCACAACACAGAGATGGGCGGGGCTAGCTTTGCTGGGGCGTGGCTAGCTTTGCTGGGGGGGGGGCTAGCTTTGGCTTTTCCTGTGGTCTGGTAGTGAGGCTTCCGTGGCCCGGGTACCGGGTCATGACCCTGCAAATGGGAAACCCTGGTCTAGCTCTCACAGCCATACATTGCTACTGCGAATACCATCGCTTTGACTATATGGACTTATTTTATTTTATTTTATTTATTTATTTAAGATTTATATCCCGCCCTTCCCACGAGTGGCTCAGGGCGGCTTCAACAATTAGTCAAACATAAGATTAGACAATATTTAAATATATAAACAGTTAACATTTAAAACAGTCAAAACCTTAAAAACCAGTAAACATTCCAAATATATATATATAAAACAGGAGTCTGGCAAGCTACATTGAGTTTCTCATCTTAGCTAGGTGTAAGCTAGCCGGAAGACGGTCGTCTTACAGGCCCTGCGGAACTTTTGTAGGCAGGGTGATGTCTCTGCTTTTTATTATACTACCCAGGTTTGCCATAGCTGTCCTCCCAAGGAGCAAATGTCTTTTAATTTCATGGCTATAGTCACCATCTGCAGTAATCTTGGATCCCAGAAATGTGAAGTCTGTCACTACTTCCACGTCTTCCCCTTCTATCTGCCATGGTGTGATGGGGCCGGATGCCATGATCTTAGTTTTTTTGATGTTGAGTTTCAAGCCTACTTTTGTGCTCTCCTCTTTCACCCTCCTCTTTCACCCTCCTCTTTCACCCTCTTTCACCCTCCTTCTCACTTTCTGCCATTAGAGTGGTGTCATCTGCATATCTGAGGTTGTTGATGTTTTTCCTGGCAACTTAATTCCAGTTTCTGCTTCATCCAGGCCAGCATTCCGCATGATGTACTCTGCATATAAATTAAATAAGCAGAGTGACAATATACATCCTTGTTGAACTCTCCTATTCTAAACCAATGAGGTGGTCTGATACTTCCATCTCTTTAAGGGCTTGCCACAGTTTGTTGTGATCCACACAATCAAAGGCTTTAGCGTAGTCAATGAAACAGAAATAGATGTTTTTCTGATACTTCCATGCTTTCTCCATAATCCAATGAATGTTGGCAATTTGATCTCTAGTTCCTCTACCTCTCTGAAACCCAGCTTGAACTTCTGGTAGTTCTCGATCAACATACTGCTGAAGCCTAGCTTGTAGGATCTTTAACATGACCTTGATGGCATGTGAAATGAGTGCAATGGTGCAATGGTTGAACATTCCTTGGTGTTACCCTTCTTTGGGATTGGAATATAAACTGATCTTTTCCAATCCTGTGGCCACTGTTGCATTTTCCAAATTTGTTGACATAATGTGTGCATCACTTTAACAGCATCATCTTTTAGGACTTTGAATAGCTCAACTGGGATACCGTCATCTCCGCTCCGGCTTTGTTGTTAGTAATGCTTTCTAAGGCACATTTGACTTCACACTCCAGGATGTCTGGCTCAAGGTCAGCGATTTCACGGTCATGATTGTCAAGGACATTGAGATCCTTCTTGTATAATTCTTCTGTGTATTCTTGCCACCCTTCCTGATCTCTTATGCTTCTGTTACGTCCCTACTGTTTTGTCCTTTATCGGTGGCCATCTTTGCACGAAATGTACCCATGATTTCTCAATTTCTTGAAGAGATCTCGTGTCCTTCCCATTCTATTATTTTCCTCTATTGCTTTGCATTGTTCCTTCAGGAAGGCCTCCTTATCTCTCCTTACTGTTCTCTGAAAATCTGCGTTCAGTTGGGTGAATTTTTCCTTTTCACCTTTGCCTTTCACTTTCCTTCTTTCCTCAGCTATTTGTAAAGCCTCATCACACAGCACTTTGCTTTCTTGCATTTCTTTTTCTTTGGGATGGGGGTGATGGGGGACTTGCTATTGGTAGCTTTTGACACCTAGCCATTTGAATTTGTAACGGATGGACCTGAACCTATATCTGAGGGACTGAGACTCTGGGCCTCGGTTTCAGCAAGAAAAGTCACGCCTACTGTATCTGTCTATATCATGCAATAAACGACTCTGTTCTCATGTGGAAGAGTCGTTATTGATGAAGACTGTGAAGAACTTGATACTGCTCAGCCAATCGATGGTGGGAAGGTCAGCTGTAGGCAGGAGGTCTCTCGCCCAAAGCAGGAATCCGGCAACCCTTGTCAGAAGACGCAGGACACTCGGTGAAGGCAGGCAACAGAGTTTCAGAGAACTGAGGATGTGTGCTTGACAGCCAAGCGGCAATAAACCCACTAAGTGTAGAGTCTAGATCCTGCTGGCTGTGGCTTCTTAAAGTCCTTGGAGGGCATGGGGAGTCAAAAAGCAGCGTCCTTGATTTTAGCTTCTTCTTTGTCTGGTGGCTTCTGGTATTTCTGTAACGATAGCCACGGGAGCTCCTTTAGGCATCTTACACACATAATAGTTTCTGTTATTTAAATCCCATTTTCGACCCTTGCAAATCCCTCCTATAATAAGGAAGAAACTCTTCCTATTGAGGAATTCAGGTAAATCTCTTTTATTCTTCAATCTGTTCTTGGTAATCCCTTTTCTCCACCCGCATGCCTGCCAAAGTATGTAATTTATATGCAAGGACACACTTAAAAGATACATTAGATAAGGATAAAATGTTCAGCCGCAGGTGACCAAAAAATAAGCAAAACGATGGATTTCTTTTTTTGCTGTAAGGGAACTAGCTTAACCCCCCACCCCACCCCCCCAAAAAAGAGAATCTTGTCCGTACCAAGCATGGAGGGGGACAACCAAAACTGAAAATTCCACAAAATAATAAAAGCCACATTTAGCCATGATAGAATGAGTTATGCACATAGCTACATAAATGTTCCAGCTAGTGTGATAAGAAAAGCCCTGTTGAATCTGACAGCGGTCCGCTTAGTCCAGCACTGCGGCCAAAATATTCACCGAGGAGGGCCAACAAACGGGGCATAGAGGCCACATCTTCCTTTGTTGTTCTTTTACGCTTACACACAGAGGAATCCAAAGATTTATTGCATCTGGACTCTAAAGGATCATGGCTTTAAGTGGTTAATAGCCATGGATCAATCTGTCCTTTGTGACCTTTTCGAATTCCCTTTTGAAGCGACCCTGACTACGTTTTGTGTGGTGGTGAATTTCAGAAGTTAATGGCTCATTTGCCCTGGTCCAGAGACAAGGGCTGCCAACCATCATGGGATGACCTGGAGCTCTAGTATTATGGGAGAGCAATAAGACGTTCACTCTATCCACCTTTGCTACCCTGTGCATAATTCTACCAACCTCTATCGCAGTCCTCTTTAAAAGCCACAAACTCCTTACTTTTTTCCTCACTTGGAAGGTGCTTTTGCCTCAACCTTTTAATCATTTTGATGGCCCCTTTTATTTATTTTATTTCTTTAAAACATTTATTTGCCATCTTCTCTCTTACAGAGCTCAATGCACCTTACATAGATAAAACACATAGAACAGGGGTGGCCAAACTTGCTTAACATGAGCCACATAGAATAAACATCAGCTGAGGAAGGAAGGAAGGAAGGAAGGAAGGAAGGAAGGAAGGAAGGAAGAGGAAGGAAGGAAGGAAGGAAGGAAGGAAGGAAGGAAGGGAGGGAGGGGAGGGAGGGAGGGAGGGAGGGAAGGAAGGAAGGAAGGAAGGAAGGAAGGAAGGAAGGAAGGAAGGAAGGAAGGAAGGAAGGAAGGAAGGAAGGAAGGAAGGAGATAGACAGACAGATAGATGATAGATAGACAGATAGAGAGGCAGACAGACATAGATAGATAGATAGATAGATAGATAGATAGATAGATAGATAGATAGATAGATAGATAGATAGATAGATAGATAGATAGATAGATAGATAGATAGATAGATAGAAGGGAAAGAGGAGGGA
>NC_083226.1:13602043-13678616 GCF_032191835.1 Heteronotia binoei | reverse complement strand
GAACATAGGAGAAGCCATGTTGGATCGGGCCAATGGCCTACCCAGTCCAACACTCTGAGTCACATAAGAACATAAGAGAAGCCATGTTGGATCAGGCCAATGGCCCATCCAGTCCAACACTCTGAGTCACATAAGAACATAAGAGAAGCCATGTTGGATCAGGCCAATGGCCCACCCAGTCCAACACTCTGAGTCACATAAGAACATAAGAGAAGCCATGTTGGATCAGGCCAATGGCCCACCCAGTCCAGCATTCTGAGTCACATAGGAACATAAGAGAAGCCATGTTGGATCAGGCCAATGGCCCCTCCAGTCCAACACTCTGAGTCACATAAGAACATAAGAGAAGCCATGTTGGATCAGGCCAATGGCCCCTCCAGTCCAACACTCTGAGTCACATAAGAACATAAGAGAAGCCATGTTGGATCAGGCCAATGGCCCTTCCAGTCCAACACTCTGTGTCACAGAAGAACATAAGAGAAGCCATGTTGGATCAGGCCAATGGCCCATCCAGTCCAACACTCTGAGTCACATAAGAACATAAGAGAAGCCATGTTGGATCAGGCCAGTGGCCCCTCCAGTCCAACACTCTGAGTCACATAAGAACATAAGAGAAGCCATGTTGGATCAGGCCAACGGCCCATCCAGTCCAACACTCTGCATCACATAAGAACATAAGAGAAGCCATGTTGGATCAGGCCAATGGCCCATCCAGTCCAACACTCTGAGTCACATAAGAACATAAGAGAAGCCATGTTGGATCAGGCCAATGGCCCACCCAGTCCAACACTCTGAGTCACATAAGAACATAAGAGAAGCCATGTTGGATCAGGGCCAATGGCCCACCCAGTCCACATCTGAGTCACATAGGAACATAAGAGAAGCCATGTTGGATCAGGCCAATGGCCCTCCAGTCCAACACTCTGAGTCACATAAGAACATAAGAGAAAGCCATGTTGATCAGGCCAATGGCCCCTCCAGTCCAACACTCTGAGTCACATAAGAAACATAAGAGAAGCCATGTTGGATCAGGCCAATGGCCCTTCCAGTCCAACACTCTGTGTCACAGAGAACATAAGAGAAGCCATGTGGATCAGGCCAATGGCCCATCCAGTCCAACACTCTGAGTCACATAAGAACATAAGAGAAGCCATGTTGGATCAGGCCGTTGGCCCTCCAGTTCAACACTCTGAGTCACATAAGAACATAAGAGAAGCCATGTTGGATCAGGCCAACGGCCCATCCAGTCCAACACTCTGCGTCACATAAGAACATAAGAGAAGCCATGTTGGATCAGGCCAATGGCCCATCCAGTCCAACACTGTGTGTCACACAGTGGTCAAAAAAAAAATTATATACACATACACACACACACACACTGTGGCTAATAGCCACTGATGGACCTCTGCTCCATATTTTTATCTAACCCCCTCTTGAAGGTGGCTATGCTTGTGGCCACCACCACCTTCTGTGGCAGTGAATTCCACATGTTAATCACCCTTTGGGTGAAGAAGGACTTCCTTTTATCCGTTTTAAACCTGTCTGCTCAGCAATTTTATCGAATGCCCACGAGTTCTTGTATTGGGAGAAAGGGAGAAAAGTACCTCTTTCTCTACTTTCTCCATCCCATGCATTATCTTGTAAACCTCTATCATGTCACCCCGCAGTCCAACGTTTCTCCAAGCTAAAGAGTTCCAAGCGTTTCAACCTTTCTTCATAGGGAAAGTGTTCCAGCCCTTTAATCATTCTAGTTGCCCTTTTCTGGACTTTCTCCAATGCTATGATATCCTTTTTGAGGTGCGGCGACCAGAACTGCACACAGTACTCCAAATGAGACCACACCATCGATTTTATACAGGGGCATTATGATACCGGCTGATTTGTTTTCAATTCCCTTCCTAATAATTCCCAGCATGGCTGGGGTCCATGTCCTCTCCAGGCTCTACCCCAAATCTCCAGGAATTTCCCACCCTGGATCTGGCAACCCTACGTGGAGATCACTTGTAATTCTGGGAGATCTGGGAGATCTCCGGGTCATGCCTGGAGGCTGGCAACCCTAGATTAAACTTTTGCACAGAAATGCATGGCCCAACCCGGTGGGGTTTTAAAAACTCCCCCCCCCCCATAAGCAGCAGAGTTCCATGCCCTATCACAGAGATGCTTTTAATATCCCTTTACTATGCCCGGGAGCTAAGAAACGCAAGACCCAATATTTGTTCGGCATGCAATGGAGTAATTGCGGTGTCCTGTGGACAGGGCCAGCTCGCCACTAGGCAAACTAGGCATTTGCCTAGAGGGCTGGCAGGGAGGGGGCACCGAATTTGGCCTCTCCCCCTCCCCCTTAAGCAAATGCTTAGTTTGCCTGCTCCCCAGCTTCCTCCTCCCACCCCCACCAGGTCTATTTCAATGCCCGGGGTTGATCAGCTGATTGCGGGTAAAACAGCACTGGAGGCTCCCAGCTGCTATTCTGGCCCTCCGGCGCACTCACCGTCAGTATTGGGTTGAGGGGGCAGGCCAGCAGCAGTGGGAACGACAAGCAAGCCGCTGAAAGAGCAGCAGCTGCTGCTGCCTCCTCCCCACTTCCTTCTGGAATGGAGAATTGGAGAATTGATCTGCGGGTATCAGGGGCTCTGAGGGAGCTGTTTTTTGAGGTAGAGGCACCAAATTTGCAGCACGGCATTCGGTGCCTCTCCTCAAGACACCTTCCAAGTTTCAAAAGGATTGGACCGGGGATCCGATTCTATGAGCCCCCAAATAAGGTGCCCCTATCCTTCATTGTTTCCAGTGGATGGGGAGGCATTTAAAAGGTGTGTGATAGCCAGAACTCCCTTTGGAGTTCAATGATGCTCGCCACAACCTTGTTCCTGGCTCTGTCCCCAATGTCTCCTGTCTCCACCCCCAAAGTCTCCTGGCTCCACTCCCAAAGCCCCCAGATATTTCGATTGCAGCCCCCTGTTGGTGGGACCAGCTCCCGGAGGAGGTGAGGGCCCTGCGGAATCTCGGACAGTTCCGCAGGGCCTGTAAGACAATCCTCTTCTGACTGGCATACAACTGACCGATATCTGAATATCCAAATTCATAAACATCTGAACATTGGAATACTTGAAGAACCGACTTTTAGGGAAGATGTAGCATGGTATATTGATAAATGTTTTTATGTATTTTATTGTATTAATCATTAATGTATTTTAAGCTGATTTATTATTAGAGTTTTATGTTGTAAGCCGCCCTGAGCCCGCTTCGGTGGGGTAGGGTGGGATATAAATCGAAAGAAAGAAAGAAAGAAAGAAAGAAAGAAAGAAAGAAAGAAAGAAAGAAAGAAAGAAAAGAAAGAAAGAAAGAAAGAAAGAAAGAAAGAAAGAAAGAAAGAAAGAAAGAAAGAAAGAAAGAAAGAAAGAAAGAAAGAAAGAAAGAAAGAAAGAAAGAAAGAAAGAAAGAAAGAAAGAAAGAAAGAAAATAAAATAAAATAAAATAAAATAAAATATTTCTTGAATTGGACTTGGAAACCCTACCGGAAGCCCAGGTGCTGCGAATTCAAGCATCACAATTAGGATTTGTTACAAATAAGAAAAGAAAAGAAGCAGAGGTGAGCCCTGCTGAGTCAGCGGAATGGACACTGCATTCATGCCTAATTGCTGGCTAATGCCTACCCTCCGTGAATGTGTCTAATAGGCTCCAGGGTTCTTTGGCTCTCGCAGGTGCGGCTGCGACATTGTACTGCTTGGTCACATTTCTTACACAGCTCTCCCTCCTCAACACCACCGTCTTCCTCGAATAATGGGAAATTCAGGGGAATCTTTGAAGGAAAAGAGAATCAGAGGCTTACAATATCTTCGGGAAATATCTATTGCATATTTATTTGAATGGACTGAGTTTTTTAAAAGGTAAAGGTAGCCCCCTATGCTCAAGCTCAAATACTCTGGCCACCCAATGAGAAGGGAGCACTCGCTAGAGAAGACGCTGATGCTGGGAAAGACGGAAGGCAAAAGAAGAAGGGGACGGCAAAAGAGGAGATGGCTGGGCGGCATTAGTGATGTAACAAACACGAATCTGAGCAGACTTCGGAGGATGTGGAAGACAGGAGGGCCTGGCCTGACTTGGACCGTGGGGACTCAAAGAGTCGGACTCAACTGCGTGACTGAACAACAACAGTCCCCTATGCAAGCACCAAGTCATTACTGACCCATGGGGTGACATCCAGGGGTGGAATTCTAGCAGGAGCTCCTTTGCATATTAGGCCACACACCCCCTGATGTAGCCGATCCTCCTGGAGCTTACAAAAAAGAGCCGAAGTAAGTTCTTGGAGGATTGGCTACATCAGGGGTGTGGCCTAATATACAAAGGAGCTCCTGCTAGAATTCCAACCCTGGTGACATCACATCATGACATTTTTTTTTTGGCAGACTTTTTACGGGGTGGTTTGCCATTGCCTTCCCCAGTCATCTACACTTTACCCCCAGCAAGCTTTCAAGGAACAGCACACTTTTAAACGCCTTCCCTCTATTGGAAATAATGATGGCTAGGGGCACTGTCTTTTGGGGCTCATAGAATTGGACACCCTGCTCCAACCTTTTTGAAACTTGGAGGGTGTTTTGAGTAGAGGCACCGGATAGTATGCTACAAATTTGGCGCTTCTATCTCAAAAAGCAGCCTCGCAGAGCCCCAGATACCCTCAGATCAATTCTCCATTATATTCTGTGGAGTATAATGGAATGCCCCGCAGACATTTCACTCTCTTCCCCCCTCCTGCTTCCTGATGATCCTGAAGCAAGGGGATGGTCTCCAAACCGGGGAGTCTCCTGCCCCCACCTGGGGATTGGCAACCCTAGGAGAAGGAGGAGATTGGCTTTATACCCCACCCTTCGCTCAGAGCCTGGCTTACAACCTCCTTTCCCTTCCCCTCCCCGCAACAGATACCTAATGAGGTAGGAGGGCAGAGGTTTCTCTTTTGTGAACTACTGGAGAGCCAGTTTGGTGTGGAGAGCCAGTTTGGTGTAGTGGTTAAGTGTGCGGACTCTTATCTGGAAGAGCCAGGTTTGATTCCCCACTCCTCCACTTGCACCTGCTAGCATGGCCTTGGGTCAGCCCTAGCTCTGGTAGGAGTTGTCCTTGAAAGGGCAGCTGCTGTGAGAGTCCTCTCAGCCCCACCCACCTCACAGGGTGTCTGTTGTGGGGGAGGAAGGTAAAGGAGATTGTGAGCCGCTCTGAGACTCTTCGGAGTGGAGGGCGGGATATAAATCCAATATCTTCATCTTCCTCACAGGGTGTCTGTTGTGGGGGAGGAAGGTAAAGGAGATTGTGAGCCGCTCTAAGACTCTTCGGAGTGGAGGGCGGGATATAAATCCAATGTCTTCATCTTCTTCTTCTTCTTGAGAGATCAGCTCTTTCAAGAATCGTGACTGACCCGAAGCCACTCAGCAGGTGACCAGTGGGAGACACAGAAGCAAGGTCTTAGAATTTAGAAGAGAAGCTGAGAGGGACTGACAGCAGGATTTTCAAACTGCGTTTATTTTGACCCCCCCACCACCACCACCACCCACTGAGTTCCGCACTGTGGCACCGCAGCTGCTACTGAGCTCCGTATCTATCTACTAGAAACGTATCCGTTCACGGGAGGCTCCTATCTAGCATTAGTTCAGTCAAAACAAACCATTTCAACTGATCGCTGACGTTTTTAAAAAGAGAATTGAGATACACTTCCAGGGTAATTTGACGACAACGTTTTTCGACAAAATCAGTAACCCAGACTGAAAAGAGACGTTTGATGTTGAGGGTGGGTGCAATGCAGGATCTCGTTGTGAACATTTTCAGATGGCTTTTGTGTGTGACTGTGCTTTTTTGAAAAGGGGAATTCTAGAATTAAACAACACAATCCGCTTTGGTGGTGAGATTTCTGTACCTGCCGGCTGGAAGCCAGCCCTATTGCTCACTTATCAGCTGACTCAACCCCTAATCTTCATGAACGCTAAGCAAAATGCCCCACAATTAATGATTAGAACATTTTTAAATATTATCACGTTTTCAATTTAGATGAAACTATGTTAACGATATTTAGATTAACTGTATTGACAGATGGGACATTTTCCCCGTTTAATTAATACCCAGATGCTCATTTCTATTACCAATCTCTTACACATTCTCTTTTTCAGGGGTGGAATTCTAGCAGGAGCTCCTTTGCATATTAGGCCACACCCCTTTGATGTAGCCAATCTTCCAAGAACTTACAAAAAAGAGCCCTGTAAGCTCTTGGAGGATTGGCTACATCAGGGGTGTGTGGCCCCAATATGCAAATGAGCTCCTGCTAGAATTCCACCCCTGCTCTTTTTCATTGCTTGTATAATCCTATTGATTCAGGGGGGGTTTCCCCCTTTGCTGCATGTGTTTTGCTCCCTCTGGTGACTGGTTCAATATTACATCATTGTGTGTCTGGCATAAAGACCTACAGTTAATCTGTAGGGAGATACGCTGGAAACACAGCAATGTAATATCAAAGCAGTTCCAGAGAGAGGAAACAGAAAAAAAGACCCAAAGCGATGGGACACACAAGTGATGAGGAAAGATTGCAAAAGAGTCCACTTTTCTAGTCCCAGAAATTTGTGATAGGTCCACTGAGTCATTATAACCTCAAAGACTTGTGTGGTTACATCCATTCTGTGTACTGGGACCTGAGTATCTAGAAACATGCATTTTGGACCTCCATATTGTTTCAAGACCAAGGACCTGATCAGGGATTTTTTGTAGCAAAAACTCCTTTGCATACTAGGCCACACACTCCTGATGCAGTCAATCCTCCAAGAGCTTACAGGGCTCTTAGTACAGGGCCTACTGGAAGCTCCGGGAGGATTGGCTACATCAGGGGGCATGGCCTAATCAGGGGTGGAATTCTAGCAGGAGCTCCTTTGCATATTAGGCCACACACCCCTGATGCAGTGAATCCTCCAAGAGCTTACAGGGCTCTTAGTACAGGGCCTACTGGAAGCTCCGGGAGTAGGGTTGCCAAGTCCAATTTAAGAAATATCTGGGGACTTGGGGGTGGAGCCAGGAGACTTTGCAGGTGGAGCCAGGAGACATTAGGGGTGGAGCCAAGATCAAGGCCGTGGACAAGCATAATTGACTCCAAAGGGAGTTCTGGCCATCACATTTAAAGGGACGGCACACCTTTTCAATGCCTTCCTTCAATAGAAATAATAAAGGATATGGGCACCTTCTTTTGGGGCTCATAGAATTGGACCCCCTGGTCCAATCGTTTTGAAACTTGGGGGGTATTTTGGGGAGAGTCACTAGATGCTGTACTGAAAATTTGGTGCCTCTACCTCAAAACACAGCCCCACCAGAGCCCCAGATACCCACGGATCAATTCTCCATGATTTTCTATGGGAATAAATCTCCCTAGGAATAAGAGTTCCCAGCAGACATTTCCCTCCCTCCCCGCACTTTCTGACGACCCTGAAGCGGGGGGGAGGTCTCCAAACCGGGGATCCCCTGCCCCCACCTGGGGATTGGCAACCCTATCCGGGAGATTGGCTACATCAGGGGGCGTGGCCTAATCAGGGGTGGAATTCTAGCAGGGGCTCCTTTGCATATTAGGCCACACACCCCTGATGCAGTCAATCCTCCAAGAGCTTAGAGGGCTCTTAGTACAGGGCCTACTGAGCTCCAGGAGGATTGGCTACATCAGCGGGTGTGTGGCCTAATATGCAAAGGAGCTCCTGCTATAAAAAAAAAGCCCTGAATCTAATCCAGTCACAGTTAAGCATACATCTCTTGATTTCATTGGGAACATGAAATTTTAAATGTGCTTAAATCTCTCTAAACAAAATCAGTTAGACTTCAAAGTGCCGTCGTTTTGCTGGATCGTGCCCAAACTCAGCTTGCAAATGTACTATATGAAAACACACATACACCCTTCAAAATTCACACCTCACACACATCACTCCAGGGAACCATCTGCATCAATTAAAACAATTAAACACACGCTAGTAACACTTTGGAGTGTTAACATTACACATACCGGAGTGAAAACGGCTTACGGCCTGATACACATGGCACTTCGTGATTTACTTCACGCCTTAAGAGTGAGAACAATACAATACGGATGGATGCTCTCCTTCTCAAACATTCACTGCCCCGAATGTATTTTCAGAGGGCAGCTGGGTTGGTCTGCAGTAGAAGACCTCGATATGTCAAGGCTGGTAGCACCTGAAAAACCAACACAATTTTGGGGGTACCAGTCAACTCTCCCTTTGTTATTGAACCAACCCAACAGTTGAGAAGTTGCAGTAGAAACCAGTTGAGTTCCAAGAGGGTCTGCTCGTTTCCCCTCTTTATAACCAGACGTTCTTGGAATGGCTCAAGGAAGGGAGGGAGGGAGGGAAGGAAGGGAGGGAGGGAGGGAGGGAAGGAGGAAGGAGGGGAGGGAGAGAGAGAGAAGGGAGGGAGGAAGGAAGGAAGGAAGAAGGAAGGAAGGAAGGAAGGAAGGAAGGAAGGAAGGAAGGAAGGAAGGAAGGAAGGAAGGAAGGAAGGAAGGAAGGAAGGGAGGAGGAAGGAAAGGGAGGGAGGAGAAAGGAAGGGAGGGAGGGAAAGAGGGAGGAAGGAAGGAAGGAAGGAAGGAAGGAAGGAAGGAAGGAAGGAAGGAAGGAAGGAAGGTGGATGAGGGAGGGAGGAGGGAATGAGATATGGAAAGAAAGCAACTTTAACTGAATGCAGTTGGCTTGGCTTGTAGAAGTGATTTAAAGAGAGATGCCTTCTCCAAGCTGGCCAACAGGGCAATGATGGTTTCAAGAGCCGCACAATACGTGTGAAAGAGCCGCATGTGGCCCCCAAGTCACAGTTTCGCCACCCCAGGTATATATGTTGGAATATATTTTAAAAGTCGACAAGACTTCCAGTCATTATACAGTTAACAGATGTTGCGCGTAAACAGGGCGTTGCCTAGCTTAGCTGTAACCAATTAGATGAGTTTGCCCAGGAAAAGTCTGGGTAGTATTTAGTAAAATGAAGTTAGCTGTAACATTTCTATTGGATAATCAATGCATTGGCTTGAAGATATGCTTTGAGCATGTGTGCATTTGTTTGCATGTTAATTGTAGATCTTCCATTCTTTGTTACAGAGGAGGAAGAAGCAGAATCCATTAAGCTTTTTACCTTTTTGGCTGTGAACATGTATTCCGTTAGTTAAGAACGATATCTTCCTTAGTTTCCTCCAAACGTAATGCCCCTCCCCCTGTTTCAGTAAAGACAGATTTTTCTTTCAAGCTCAACTTCCAAGCTCCAAGCTCAAATTTTTCTTTCGAGCTCAAAACTTTACTCACTCTGCATTATTAAGAATGATCAACAATCTACGAACCAGGGTTGCCGAGTTCCCTGCATCCTCCGGCAACGTCATGCACCGGCTGCTCTAGGTGTTTCCAGGGAGACGATGTGGTTTTCCTGGACACTCTAGCAAGTTGGGAGGGGGAAACTCTATGGTACCTGTTTTATTTTATTTCATTTATTCGATTTCTATCCCGCCCTCCCCACCGAGCGTGTTGCTAATTGCAGGCGACGTCATTGCGCCGGTGACGTTGGGGGAGGTTCCCCCCACCAGCCCAATGTGGGCTGGTGGGTTGGGATGCTCCAGAGCTGGAGAATCACCACCATCCCGGCCCGGGGACTTGGCAGTCCTATTATGCACTCAGGGCTTTTTTTGGTAGCAGGAACTCCTTTGCATATTAGGCCACACCCCGCTGGTGTAGCCAATCCTCCAAGAGCTTACAGGGCTCTTAGTACAGGGTCCAGGGATAGAATTCTAGCAGGGGCTCCTTTGCATATTAGGCCACACACCCCTGCTGGAGCCAATCCTCCAAGAGCTTACAGGGCTCTTAGTTCAGGGCCCAGAGATAGAATTCTAGCAGGGGCTCCTTTGCAAATTAGGCCACACCCCTCTGATGGAGCCAATCCTCCAAGAGCTTACAGGGCTCTTAGTACAGGGCCTACTGTAAGCTCCAGGACAATTGGCTGCATCGGGGGGGTGTGGCCTAATATGCAAAGGAGCTCCTGCTCCAAAAAAGCCCAGTATGAACTACATTTATAATACGGTTCTAAGCAGACCTACTGAATTCTAAGTCCCCGAACTTCAGTCCATTGACTAAGCCCGTTAACTCCGTAGGGTTTAGCCTCTGCTTCAGCTGTTGATGCTTCTTCTGTGCAATAGTACTGGAATGCAAGGGTCCCTATTATCATGACAATTGGCAATCATTAGCAGGCACTGTAAGTTTGTCAGTCACTCGCTCCACCACTTTGCGGGAACATTTCCTCCTAATTGCTTTTTTCTCTGCGCAATCCAAAGCTATTCATAATGTACTTGTTCTGTTTTGTCAGCTTTGTCGACAGGACTTATTAATGCGTTACGTCTTGGTCACCGTTGTTATTGTAGGATTTTCCCCTTTCCGTTTGATCATTTGTTGCCCATGTCGCCCTTTGATACCTGGCACTCTCTGCACCTGTGGGATTTGTAGTTCTCGAGGAAGTACATTTTGAGCCGGGCTTTGCAGCGTCAATCAGTCAAACCCAGGGAGTTGGTGGGGGGAGGGGGGAGGACGACAGTTGCCTGCTGTAAATGCATGCAGGATTCGGAAAGCGTCTTCTGCAGTTCAGATGTAATGCCGAACCGTGGTTGATTTCAACAATGGTTTGTTTGCAAAAAGGAGGATTTGGCTTGCAGATAAGCACTCAAATCCTGCTTTGACCAATATTGGTTTCAGGATGTCTGCTCCTTCTCCTTCCTCCTCCCTGGAGAGATATAAGAACATAACAGAAGAACATAAGAGAAGCCACGTTGGATCAGGCCAACGGCCCATCCAGTCCAGCACTCTGTGTCACACAGTGGTCAAAAAACCCAGGTGCCGTCAGGAGGTCCATCAGTGGGGCCAGGGCACTAGAAACCCTCCCACTCTGCCCCGCCCCAAGCACCAAGAATACAGAGCATCACTGCCCCAGACAGAGTTCCAACAATACGCTGATGCTAATAGCCACTGATGGACCTCTGCTCCAGATGTCTATCCATGTGTTATACCTGCTGCCTTGGTTTGTATTGAGATTGGGATGGGAACAAGCTGGGATATCCGCATTCAAGCATTACATGAACTGATTGTTGAGCATAACCGTGGTTAACAAAAATTAATTTATGGCTTAAGAACATAAGAAGAGCCTTGCTGGATCAGACCAGTGGTCTATCTGGTCACAGAACCATAGAACAGAGTATCAGAATGGGTTGGGTGTCAATGATCAAAATGTCTTAGCAGTAGTATGTGTGAAAAGGATCTAGAGGGCTAGTGGATCATACGCTGAACACGAGTCAACGGTGTGATGCGGCGGCTAAAAAGGCAAATGCAATTTTGGGCTGTATCAACAGAAGTTTAGTGTCCAGATCACGTGATGTGATGGTATTGCTTTACTCTGCTCTGGTTAAGACCTCGCCTGGAGTGTTGTGTTCAGTTTTGGGCAACACATCCATCTAGGAACTGAAGCCATGGCCACAGGCATAGACAGCTTTAAAAGGGGATTAGATAGATTCATGGAGGAGAAGTCTGTCAGCGGCTACTAATCATGGTGATCGAAGGGAACGTCCATGTTCAGAGGTAGTCAACCTCCTGGTAGTGCCAGGAGGCAACATCAGGGAGGGTTGCCAAGTCCCCCGCTTCCTGTAGCGGGAGACTTTCGCGTGCGTGATGCTATGACGTCGCCCGGAAGTGATGTCATCAAAATGGCCATAGAGTTTTTACCTCCCAAATGGCTAGAGCATCTGGGAAAACCGTAGAAAGCTTCCTAGAGCAACCATTTTGCTGACGTCACTTCTGGGCGATGTCATTGCGCAGCGACATAGGTGGAGGTTCCCGCCAACGTGGGCCGGCGGGTTGGGAAGGCCTCAGTCGATATGCCCTGGCATTGTCCTGCTAGAGCTGGGGTGTCAAGCTCATGAGGGCTGAATCTGACATAACTAAGACCTTGTCAGGCCGAGCCATGTCGGGTTGGGCCGGGCCATGTGTGTACTTATTTATGATTAGGTAGCAGAGATATAAACTTTAAAAAGGACACAGAAAAAGACCATTCTTTTAAAAAAACACCTTTTAATACATCCTTAAAATATTAGCACAGTCTTAAAGGTGCTTTCTTTGTATTTCTCCCATGGGGCCCAGGGGATTGGGCAAAGGAAGCTCTGGTTCTTTCCTTCCTTTCCTAGGGAACCAGGAGGGGAAGGAGCCTCAGCCAATAGAAGGAAGAGAGGCTTGGCTCAGTGGCTCTGCTGCGCCTGACAAAGCAAGCTCTCCCTCCCCCCCCCTTCCTGCCTAAGGGAGGAGCCTCAGCCAATGGAGAAAATACAGGTTTTGCTCTCTTTGGTGTAGTGGTTAAGTGTGTGGACTCTTATCTGGAAGAACCGGGTTTGATTCCCCACTCCTCCACTTGCACCTGCTGGAATGGCCTTGGGTCAGCCATAGCTCTGGCAGAGTTGTCCTTGAAAGGGCAGCTGCTGTGAGAGCCCTCTCAGCCCCACCCACCTCACAGGGTGACTGTTGTGGGGGGAGAAGATACAGGAGATTGTAAGCCGCTCTGAGTCTCTGATTCAGAGAGAAGGGCGGGGTAAAAATCTGCAATTCTTCTTCTTCTTCTTCTTCTTCTTCTCTTTAGCTCCTGTGCGCTTGAGCAAGCCTTGCAAAGCAAGCTGTGATGCAGAAGGAAGCAAGAGAGAGGGAGAAGGAAGCAGGTGTCAGCCAGACGCATGTTTGACACCCCTGCTCTAGAGGAACTGGTGGCCACTGTGTGAGGCGGGATCTTGGGGTTCATCAACTGAGGCATAACGTTGAAATAGCAAGATGTCATAGTCCCACTGTACGCTGCACCGGTCAGGCTGCCCCCGGAGTATTGTGTGCAGTTCTGAAGGTCTCACTTCAAAAAGGATGTGGACAGAATGGAGTGGGCACAGAGGAGAGCAACTAGGATGATCAGGGGCTTGGAGATCAAACCCTGTGAGGAAAGGCTGAGGGACTTTGAAGAAGAAGATTGGATTTATATCCCGCCCTACACTCCAAAGAGTCTCAGAGTGGCTCACAATCTCCTTTCCCTTCCTCCCCACAGCAGACACCCTGTGAGGTGGGTGGGGCTGAGAGGGCGCTCACAGCAGCTGCCCTTTCAAGGACAGAGTCTCAGAACGGCCTACAATCTCCTTTCCCTTCCTCCCCCACAACAGACACCCTGTGAGGTGGGTGGGGCTGAGAGGGCGCTCACAGCAGCTGCCCTTTCAAGGACAGTCTCAGAACGGCCTACAATCTCCTTTCCCTTCCTCCCCCACAACAGACACCCTGTGAGGTGGGTGGGGCTGGGAGGGCGCTCACAGCAACTGCCCTTTCAAGGACAGAGTCTCAGAACGGCCTACAATCTCCTTTCCCTTCCTCCCCCACAGCAGACACCCTGTGAGGTGGGTGGGGCTGAGAGGGCACTCACAGCAGCTGCCCTTTCAAGGACAGTCTCAGAACGGCCTACAATCTCCTTTCCCTTCCTCCCCCACAACAGACACCCTGTGAGGTGGGTGGGGCTGGGAGGGCGCTCACAGCAGCTGCCCTTTCAAGGACAGTCTCAGAATGGCCTACAATCTCCTTTCCCTTCCTCCCCCACAACAGACACCCTGTGAGGTGGGTGGGGCTGGGAGGGCTCTCAGAGCAGCTGCCCTTTCAAGGACAGTCTCAGAACGGCCTACAATCTCCTTTCCCTTCCTCCCCCACAGCAGACACCCTGTGAGGTGGGCTGGGCTGGAGAGGGCTCTCACAGCAGCTGCCCCTTCAAGGACAGAGTCTCAGAGCGGCTCACAATCTCCTTTACCTTCCTCCCCCACAACAGACACCCTGTGAGGTGGGCTGGGCTGGAGAGGGCTCTCACAGCAGCTGCCCTTTCAAGGACAGAGTCTCAGAACGGCCTACAATCTCCTTTCCATTCCTCCCCCACAACAGACACCCTGTGAGGTGGGTGGGGCTGAGAGGGCTCTCACAGCAGCTGCCCCTTCAAGGACAGAGTCTCAGAACGGCCTACAATCTCCTTTCCCTTCCTCCCCCACAACAGACACCCTGTGATGTGGGTGGAGCTGAGAGGGCTCTCACAGCAGCTGCCCTTTCAAGGACAGAGTCTCAGAGCTGCTCACAATCTCTTTTCCCTTCCTCCCCCACAACAGACACCCTGTGAGGTGGGTGGGGCTGGAGAGGGCTCTCCCAGCAGCTGCCCTTTCAAGGACAGAGTCTCAGAGCTGCTCACAATCTCTTTTCCCTTCCTCCCCCACAACAGACACCCTGTGAGGTGGGTGGGGCTGAGAGGGCTCTCACAGCAGCTGCCCTTTCAAGGACAACCTCTGCCAGAGCTATGGCTGACCCAAGGCCATGCTAGCAGGTGCAAGTGGAGGAGTGGGGAATCAAACCCGGTTCTCCCAGATAAGAGTCTGCACACTTAACCACTGCACCAAACTGGAATGTTTGATCTGGAGAAGAGGAGGTTGAAGGGGGATATGATTGCTCTCTTCTAACAATTTATTTAAGTTTTAGAATAACAAAATTAACAAGAGGAGAAAAGGGAGCGGAAATGACATACAAAACTTAAAACTATAAACTTACATATTTCTCTATACGTTAGCTAAATTTTCTGTTACATTTTTTCCAGCGCCCAAACTCCCAACCCTGAGCCTTTGCATAGCTCCTCTTTATCAATTATAATACATTATTATGGTGCGCTGGTTTTGGGGCAAAACTCTATGGTTTGTAGCTGTTTACCATAGAGTTTTGCCCAAAGACTAGAGTGTCACAATGCGGTGTTGTTAATGCGATGATGTCACTTCTGGGTGCACAGTTGAGTGCGACTCTTTGCGACCCCATGGAGAAAATCACACCGGGCCCTCCTGTCTTCCACCATCCTCTGAAGTCTGTTCAAATTCGTGTTTATTACATCAGTAATGCTGTCCAGCCATCTCATCTTTCACCGCCCCCTTCTTCTATTGCCTTCTGTCTTTCCCAGCATCAGGATCTTCTCCAGCTTTTGAGCTTCAGCTTCAGCATCTGACCTTTCAGGAACAGTCTGGGTTGATTTCCCATAGGACTGACTGATTGGATCTTCTTGCAGTCCAAGGGACTCTCCAGATTCTTCTCCAGCACTACATCTCAAAAGCATCTGTTCTTCTGCGCTCGGCCTTCCTTATGGTCCAGCTCTCACAGCCATACATTACTACTGGGAATACCTTCGCTTTGACTATACGGACTATTGTTGGCAGGGTGATGTCTCTACTTTTTATTATCCTGCCCAGGTTTGCCATAGCTGTCCTCCCAAGGAGCAAACGTCTTTTAATTTCATGGCTACAGTCGCCATCTGCAGTGATCTTGGATCCCAGAAATGTGAAGTCTGTCACTACTTCCATGTCTTCCCCTTCTATTTGCCAAGGTGTGATGGGGCCGGATGCCATGATCTTAGTGTTTTTTGATGTTGAGTTTAAAGCCTATTTTTGTGCTCTCCTCTTTCACCCTCAACAAGAGGTTCTTTAGGTCCTCCTCACTTTCTGCCATTAGAGTGGTGTCATCTGCATATCTGAGGTCGTTGATGTTTTTCCCGGTAATCTTAATTCTGGCTTCTGCTTCATCCAAGATAGTCATATACACCAAGCTTATTATTCTTTTAATCTGTTAAAAACACTTTCATTATTTGGTATGCTAATTTACTGCCAATCTTCTGAATGTATGACTGTTATTTCTATTTCCATTTCACTGTATCTGGCGAATGTACGCGCATGGAAGCTCATACCTTGAATAAATCTTGGTTTTTACTGCTTTACTGGTTTTGTTGTTAGCCACCCTGACCCCATTAGGGGAGGGCGCGATAGAAATTTGATAAAAACAAACAAACAAACGGATGGTTGGTTGGTTGGTTGGTTGGTTGGTTGGTTGGTTGGTTGGTTGGTTGGGTGGCTGGCTGGCTGGTTGGTCGTTCTTCATTGGTACATCTTGACTCAAACTTTGTTCTTCTTCTTCAGACCAACATAGAATCATAGAGTTGGAAGGGACCAACAACGCTCATAAGAACATAAGAGAAGCCATGTTGGATCAGGCCAATGGCCCATCCAGTCCAACGCTCTGTGTCACACAGTGGCCAAAAAACCAGGTGCCATCAGGAGGTCCATCTGTGGGGCCAGGACAATAGAAGCCCTCCCATTGTTGCCCCCCTCCCAGCACCAAGGATACAGAGCATCACTCGCCTCAGACAGAGAGTTCCATCTATACCTTGTGGCTAATAGCCACTGATGGACCTCTGCTTCATCTAGTCCAGCCCCCTGCACAATGTAGGAGATTCACAAACATGGCTACCCACCTGGATCTGCTCTTTTGAAAAGCATACTGTGGTGCTCTGTGCTGCTATAGCAACAGATGACTGACTGAAGGAATGGTCAGTCCTTCTTTACCAATTCTCATGGCATCAGCTTCCTCCTTCGCCATCCAGCGTGTGCTGGCATTCAGTTTGTCAGTGTTAACAACGCTGCCGTCAGAAAGAGCATTTGTACTCCCGTAAAGTGATGAGATAGGATATGCTTTAGCAGCACAAATGAAATTATACTTCCCATTTCAAATAACATATGCAGGTTTAATAGGAGGAGATCAACACCATAATCTCATCAGTGAACAAAATAAAGGAAAGGATTGATGCTAGATAAGGCAGGGGAGAAATGACGCAGGAGCGGAGAAGCACATTAATCTCTAAGAAAAATATATTCCCGCATTTGTTTTCTTGTCTCGTACAACCAACAGGTATTTGCACAGTTAGGAACCAATCCAAACAAAAAGGGGGCAGACAACAGTTCTTATTCTCTCATTTCAGAAGAAGAAGAAGACTGCAGATTTATACCCTGCCCTTCTTTCTGAATCAGAGACTCGGGGCGGCTTGCAATCTCCTATATCTTCTCCTCCCACAACAGATACCCTGTGAGGTGGGTGGGGCTGAGAGGGCCCTCACAGCAGCTGCCCTTTCAAGGACAACTCCTACAAAAGCTATGGCTGACCCGAGGCCATTCCAGCAGGTGCAAGTGGAGGAGTGGGGAATCAAACCCAGTTCTCCCAGATAAGAGAGCTATGGCTGACCCAAGGCCATTCCAGCAGCTATAAGTGGAGGAGTGGGGAATCAAACCCGGTTCTCCCAGATAAGAGCCTGCACACTTAGCCACGACACCAAACTGCCAGGGATGTGTGGCATATGCAAATGAGTTATACTAATGACCTCCAGCACCTCTTTTTCTACAAAATGACCTCTGGTCTCTTGCAAAATAACGGCTGAAATTGTATCATAGCCACCATCATTTCTGAGTTTCTTCCCTTTTAGCCTGATAATGCGGCGTCCTCACACCGCTTCGAAGCCCAAATGCTGTAGAATGTACCACACAAGAGACAATATGTCAACGTGACCCCCATGGCGGCTTTCAGCACACTTCGCTTTCCGTTGGACTGCGGCCATGATGTGCGGCCTCCGTCCTCCTTTGCGAGAGGGAAGCGATGTTTCCCAGCGCCGTGGCAAGAGGCCACTGGAAGCAAGCTTTTCCCCTCTTGTAATAGTTTTAACAGCTGTGTGAGGCTGCCGGTACAGATTGTTTAGCATGACTTCTGTTTGGTTTCTGGCCCCGGGCAAAGTTTCCTCTAAAAATATTGTGCTGCCACTTAACCTCTATTATCTGCAGAAGGCTCCGGAGAGCTTTCCCTGGGCTTCTTTGTTTAACCTCTGTTCTTCTTCTGATTTTTGAAGGTGAATTACTGAGCTGTTGTGGAGGGGGTTTTCCTTTTCTTTTTTATGAATGTTCTCAGACGTTGTACGCTAATGAGGGTGGGGGGGCAGAATCAGTGCATTGTATTAAAACACATATTCAAGGAGACCCATAAGATCCAGAGTGGTGTCGAACTCATTTCTTTGAGGGCCAGATCTGACATAAATGAGACTTTGTTGGGCCAGGCCATGTCGGGTTCAGCCAGGCCGTTTTGGGGCTGGGCCAGGTCTGGCCAGTCCGTGTGTGTACCTATTTAAGATTAGGTAGCAGAGATATATACCGTTTTCGCACACAGCTTACCTCGCAGTCACAATCCTGTTCCCTCCGCAGCGTCCGGTCGGATTTCCCACCATCTGCGCCGGAGTTACAGGAAGTGCCGCGGCTTTTGCGTTGCAAATGTAAACTGGGTTTTAGCGGTTTACGTTTGCTACGCAAAAGCCGCGGCACTTCCTGGAACTCCGGCGCAGATGGTGCGAAATCCAACCGGACGCTGTGGAGGGAACAGGATTGTGACTGCGAGGTTAGCTGTGTGGGGAAACGGTCATAGTTAAGAGCCTCGTGGCGCAGAGTGGTAAAGCTGCAGTACTGCAGTTGGAGCCCTCTGCTCACGACCTGAGTTTAGGCTTGCCAATCCCCAGGTCCCAAAGGGGATTCTTCCGCTTTCCCAGCCTCCTTCCCACCCCCAGTCAGCTGGCCAATGGGGGGAAGCCCCGCCCCCAGAGGACCATGTGCCTTTCCACCTCCAGAGGCTTCAGTCTCTGATTGAAAGGCTTCCTCTTTGGATGGTGTGTCTGTGTTACTTTGAAGAAGTTGGCAGCAAATTGTGAGTAGAGAGCCCAACCCCTGGCTTCAGAGTCACCAGAAATGGGAGGGGGAGGAAAACGTCTGCTGAGCACTTCATTATTCCCTATGTGGAGATCGACTCTCATACGGCGTAATGGGGAATTGATCTGGATGTTTCGGGGGCTCTGGGGGAGCTGTTGTTTGAGGTAGAGGTACCAAATTTGCAGTATAGTATCTAGTGCCTCTCCCCAAAGTACCCCTCAAATTTCAAAACGATTGGATCAGGGGGTCCAATTCTATGAGCCCCAAAAGAAGGTGCCCCTATCCTTCATTATTTCCTATGGAAGGAAGACATTTAAAAAGGTGTGCTGTCCCTTTAAATGTGATGGCCAGAACTCCCTTGGAGTTCAATTATGCTTGTCACACCCTTGTTCCTGGCTCCACCCCCAAAGTCTCCTGGCTCCATCCCCAAAGTCCCCAGATATTTACCCACGGGTGGATGGTTATTCAAGCTTCGAAGTCAGAAATTGACATGCTTATGAACGTTTCCCATTTCTAGCAGTAGTTCTGGGAAGGGCCAGCATCCAAGGGAAGGGCCAACATCAAAAGGAGAGGAGGACCATGCTAGAGAGAGAAGTCTGGAGACAAAAGCATTGTCAGCCTGCAGTAGGGTTGTCAATCTCCAGGTGGGGGAAGGGGATCCCCCAGGCCCTGTCCCCACTTCTAGGTCCTCAGAAAGATGGCCTCCTTTCTGGGTCACGTGGACAGTGACATAGAAAAGTTGCCGTACATCAGATGGGCCGCCCTGCTGCACCTAGTAAATTTGCTCCATCCCCTGGCAATCCTAACTTCTGGCTATGTAATCATAGCTTTTGGTATGTAACTTCTGGCAATGTAAGTGATGTCACTGTGTCATTAGATGCTCTAGGATTCACCTGAAACTCTGTGGTTTTTCCCACAGAGTTCCAGCAGAATTCAAGAGTCTCAGTGATGTCAATTCCAGCTCTGCAGGTGGAAGTGATTTCATGGTGAAAGAAGTCCTGCTCCTGCCAGTTTCCGTGACAACCCTCCTCTTTCCCCCTGCATCGAAGGTGCTAATCGCTTCTTCCAAAGAAAACATTGAGGTTAACAGTATATTTTCCTCTGTGGTGCAAGTTGTAATTTGGGGCATTGTTCTTTTTTAAACAGCAGAGGAAACTTTTACTCACTTGAGTGCTGCAGACCACTTCTGAAGTGTCATAATTTTTGTACAAGCTGCCATTTTGTGACTGGTTTCACCTACTGAGCCACCATTTTGTCTCTAAGTCTCTTCGGGAAAAATAAATTAAGCAGCTTCCAGAAACATGAAATCTGACCTCTCCTCTATCCTGAGCTCTGGGTCTTCCCCTATACATTGCATTTTTTTTTTTACTATTACGGTTTCTCAGCTTTTTTGAGCCAGTGACCCTCTCTGGAGTTAAAAATCAAGAATTCATTTTACATGATCCCAGATGCACTTCAAGATCTGCTAAGTGTTACCTTGTACAAACAAGCGAAAACGGTGGCTGTGGGGGATCAGCCTATTGGATCTATTCTGAGTTTCCGGAGGCTCTGGCAAAGTTTTATGCCTAGCACTGAATATCTGTTAACAGCACATAGGAGGATTTGAACTGGGCATCTTCTTCACATGAATCGTATTCTGTTCCACTGAGCCACAGTGAGAGAGGATCTCTCTTTGCTGTTACAGAGCTCCCCCTTTCTTGACGTGTGAGGCGACAGAGTCCCAGAGTGCTTTTGGGCACTGCCCATCTGTTTCAAAAACCCCTTTTCATTCTGACTGTGGTAGTAGCAGCTGGACTTAGCGTCACTCCTTATTTGTTGTTCACGTTCCCCCGGGGGTCACATTTCCTGTTCTCACCTCAGTTGAGGATCAAAACTGCGATGTCTAGATAAGAGATTAAATTATATAATATTGCCATCCCTTCCCCAGGCAGCTGTTATCGTACTGTATGGAATTTTAAAGCCTCTTAGGCCTGAGGTTGGAGGAGCCGTAGTGGAGGTCAGCGTCCCTGAGAGGATAGCGGCCTCACAGCTTGTGCACAAAATGGTGGCAGCGCTTGTAGCTGAAGGGGGATTCTTGTGGAGAGGTGACCCTTATGGGTCTGGGAGCCAACCTATCTACTCAGGGCAGGAACTCCTTTGCATCTTAGGCCGCATTCCTCTGAGGTAGCCAATCCTCCAAGGGCCCTTAGTACAGGGCCTGCTGTAAGCTCCAAGAGGATTGGCTACATCAGGGGGGGTGGCCTAATATGCAAAGGAGTTCTTGCTACAAATAAAAGCCCTGACTGCAGGGTTAGGAGGCAGACTGGTAGGGCCCTTTCTCTCCTGTCACCAGCTCACCAGGACAGTCAGTGTGGTGTAGTGGTTAGAATGTCAGACTAGGTACCTGGATTAGGCCAAGGTTTGAAACCCTGCTTTGCCATTGGAACCCAGGCAAGCTGCCTTATACTGAATGAGACCTAGGGTTGCCAATCCCCAGGTGGGGGCAGGAGATCTCCCGGTTTGGAGGCCCTCCCCCCGCTTCAGGGTCATCAGAAAGCGGGGGGAGGGGAGGGAAATGTCTGCTAGGAACTCTGTTATTCCCTATGGAGATTTATTCCCATAGAATATTATGGAGAATTGATCCACAGGTATCTGGGGCTCTGGGGGGGGGCTGTTTTTTGGGGTAGATGCACCAAATTTTCAGTATAGCATCTAGTGCCTCTCCCCAAAATACCTCCCATGTTTCAAAAATTTTGGACCAGGGGGGCCAATTCTATGAGCCCCAAAAGAAGGTGCTGTCAAGCAAGGTAGGATTCCATTGGTAATTGATTGTTTTAGGGTCCTCCATAAAGCTGGCCTGTGAAATATCATGGAGGACCAAGATCTATTAACTCTGTTATTCTTTCCCCCTCCCCCTTCTTACTTTATTGCTTGCAAAGTAGAAGTAGAGAGAAACGAAACTAACTTGAGAAAGAGTAATCAGTACCTTCCCATACATTCCTATTAGGGAGTGTGGCACATCTGGGGAAAGCAAGGACGGAGTCCTGATAACGCTATGAGAATGTAGACATTTATGATAGTTTATGTGTGAGAGCACATCCCTCGCCCCCCCCCCTTTTGGAATCCTTTTGAAGTATGCCTTAAAAGTATTGTAACAATGTATCTTTAGCATCACTCTCAAGAATCTGTTACACTGAAAGTATCGGTCTATCAATAAACGTAGTTTTGTATCAAACCTGACTCGTCATTGAAACCACATGCTTGACATTTTGAGTGATCCTATAAGAAGTTTAACAGCCCTGGCAACTTCGTAACCGGGTGGCTGAGGTGGAAGCAACTGGGACCCATGAAATAACGGGCCCAGGGGATGAGGAAGACGAGATTGCTCAAGAATTCTGGTCGATGGTAAGAAAGGAAGTCAAAGAGGTCACCAAGGGGTTGCGGAATGAGATGCAAGCGATGACCACCATGATGGCCGGAGAATTCAACAGGCAAGTCGACTGTATTCTGAGGACGACTGACCCGAGAAGAGCCCCACAACCGCCTGCAGCTAGACCCTCGGCAATACCCAAGGCCATTCCAGCAGGTGCAAGTGGAGGAGTGGGGAATCAAACCCGGTTCTCCCAGATAAGAGTCCGCACACTTAACCACTACACCAAACTGGCTGAAAAAAACAAGCTCTGCCTCCCCTCCTTCCCCCCCAAGAGAGGAGCCTCACCCAATGGAGAAATGGTTTTGCTCTGTAGCTCCTGTGAAATTGAGCAAGCGTTGCAAAGCCAGCTGTTATGCAGAAAGAAGCAAGATGTAGGGAGAAGGAAGCAGATGACAGTCAGTTGCTTGGGGCCTGATAGGAGCCCTCCAAGGGCCTGATTCAACCCCAAAACCACATGTTTGACACCCCTGTCCTAGAGATTCAAAACATGACAAATGTTGTGCCCAGGGGTTTTTTTTTGTAGAAAAAGCCCAGCAGGAACTAATTTGCATATCAAGCCAGCATTCCTGCTTTAAAAAAGCCCCGAACTACTATTGCCAATAGAGAATCAATGCAGTCCACCCCAAGACAGTGAGCCAGCAGTGACTGGTGGAAATTCAGTGGACACAAAGCTCCACCAGCACAATTCTTTTCTGTCGCAAGTGTCAGGCTCTTCCCCTGTTGGACCCTGGGAGGGTCCGGGCGGCCACTCCGGAATGGATTAAACCGGGGACCAGACACACCTCAGACTGAGCAGAGGGGTAGGTTAACATCACCTAGACACCCCCGTCGGCTCTCGTCGTTCACTCCCTTCTCACTCTCTGAATCGGCCGAAACAACAACACCGAGCTCTTCCCCCCCCCCCTGGGCGTGTATCCCCGTCTCCCTTTAAATCCTGTCCCTATCAGTCCCTGCCCCCTCCGAGCTTGTCTCCCCCACTTTTATTGAGCCCAGCTGCGTGAGGTTGGTCCCTGCCGGTGGCCACGTCGCCAGGTGGCGTCTGAGGGCTTCCTGGCTGGAGATCCTTCCGGCACTGGAACCGGTGGCAAGCAGGGTGGAGGTCGGAGGGGCGTCTCCCGGTGGTTCCTCCATCGACGGCGGCGGCGGGCAAGAGGACGGAGGCGGGCCGTGCGGCAAGCCCTCCGGACAGCAAGACCATTGGACTGTGATGACTGCGGAGCTCTGGTATCAGTTTCCATTATTTCCCGGCCTCTCTTTGTTTTTTCCCCTTTGTTTTTATTACCTTAACATATTCACTTTCTCATTAGTTTGGAATTGAGTGCACAACCTTAATAGCAAACGTTGCTGAACAACAACAAAAATGTGCACCACCCCATGGCAACCAAACCACTTTGAAATGACACAGCTCTTCAATTGCTGATACAACCCTTCCCCTTACCAGTAGCAGCAATATCTAAGTCTGGTAGTTTCCCAAGAACTATCTCTGTTTCTGAGTCAGTAGTTCCATTACCCCCGTGCAGTATAGCAAGGGGGGGGGGGGTTGCCCAAACAACTAGAATAATCCATCTCCAGTAAGAGAGGGAAGTATTTTCTGCCAGATGCAAACTCCACTTTAAATAAATGTTGATTGAAATAGACCAGAGAGCAGCAAACCAGGCTGGAAAACTAATAGCTTAAGTCAGATTGAAGTCAGGAGGCCCTTTTAATGTCAAGCATAATAGAACTATACAGTAAAAGGATATAAATTCAGAGCCACACTCCTTTGGCCTTTCTTTGTGTTTTGCTCCCTCTACTGGTCGATTTGATATTACATGGCTTTATGTCCAGCGTATTTCCCTGCAGATTTAAATTGCAAGTTTTTATGGGGACATACAGAGATGTAATATAGAATCGACCACTAGAGGGAACAAAACACATATGGACCGGGGGAGGGGGGGTGAAGCACCAGGAACACACAAGTGAAGGAAATGAAAATGTGGAAAAGCCCCTAAAAATCTCAAGATCTCCAGTCAGATATATAAAATGGAGCCAAGCAGGGGTGGAATTCTAGCAGGAGCTCTTTTGCATATCAGGCACACACGCCTAATGTAGCCAATCCTCCAGAAGCTTACAAGACTCTTTTTTGAAGCTCCAGGAGGATTGGCTACATCAGGGGTGTGTGGCCTGATACGCAAAGGAGCTCCTGCTAGAATTCCACCCCTGGAGCCCAAGAGTCCTTCCTATAGCAAGAGGAGACAATACTGACTGATCCAAAGCGATCTCCATTATAGAGAGCTCAGATCTGCACCTAAGAAGAGTGCAAAATATTAATCCAATAGAGCGACAAGAAAAAGAATTCAGACTTCAGAAAAATTTAGCATAGCAAACCAGTCTTAATGAGAAGACACATTTCGGTGGGGGGAATGTTCAAAACTCCTGCTGGCAGTTGTCACATTTAACACTATTTCTTGGGTTATTTATCCAGGCAGAGAAAGTCACTCATTTTGCAAGCCAAAATTTCCTGTTTCCTTACTCCCCCAAAGTTGTAGATATGAGAGCATCGATAATTTCCCAATAACCAGTCTTTTGTTGTTGAATCAAAAGTCGCTTTATTTAAGAAACTCAGAAGCTTTACCAAGGACACAAGCCTTGGAAGCGATGACATACAGAGTTACACAGCTGCTATATAGGATAACTTCAAAGGGCACCATACAGATGTTGCTCGAGTCACGGGTTCAAAGGTTACTACATACTATCTCTTTTACTGCTAAGGAATTCAGGTTATTTTGCATCTCCCTTGCCATTCAAGTCAAGTTCTATGATTTTTATCATAGAGTTTCTGGAAATTCCATGAGCTACCTTATTTGACATCAATGGATGTGACACCGCAGCTGGAGTCGCAGCTTCTCCTCCCCCCCCCCCCAATCTCCCCACAGCCTTTCTGCTGTTCGACAACCCAGCTTCCAAAGGCAAAGTAGGAAACTGTGGCTTGTGAGAGCCAGAGGCTAGAAAATAGGGACTAATGCTGGAGGAGGAGGAGGAGGAGAAGATGGTGATGATGGTGGTGGTGATATTGAATTTATGTCTTGCCCTATACTCTGAAAGAGCCCCGTGGCACAGTGTGTTAAAGCTGTAGTACTGCAGAGAAGAGAGATAATGGCTTGACCCAACCTCCTTTTTCATTCAGTCCGCCCCAATTTTCCTGCAGCCCCCATCTCACGCGGTTTTCAACCATGCAGGTCCCATTTTGGGTGGCCAAAGGGATTCCCTTCTCCCTTTTTTTTGCCTTTTGAAAATTTGGTGGCATCCAACCACACGCAAGTCACAGCCACAATCACGTACACACAAGTTTCTCTGGAATGCTATAAAAAAAGATTACCTGACTAGCAACGGCAAAACCGGTTTCATAATTTCTGAAACGAAAAGGCTTTTCGGAGCTTTACGGCTCAAAAGCGACGTTTAATTCTTCACAAGCCTCCTTGGACAAAACAAACTTTGTGTCATAACCACCGGAAGCCGTTTTGGATTGCCTGGTTAAACTGTAAATCAAATATTACACCTATCAAGTATTTACATGTTTTCATGGGAAATTTCCATTTAAATGCAAATCCTGCCATTTAGACAGAGCCCAGTTGTTCTCCCCTTGCACGACAATTACCTTTTTCCTCTGCACCAGCCGTAATTGTAATAAGGTCAGAGGGCATTGTTCATGCTCTCCCGCAAATGCAATTGAAATTAAAAAGTCCTCACCTTCCAATTGTCCTTCATTTGTGTATGACACACATTGGCTATGATCGTGAAGGAGGTTACTGAGAAACGAGCCTTTCAAGAATGGTTCCCCTCACCTTCTTACACAACGCAAATAATTATCACAGACGTCGCCTGTCCTTCTTCAGCCACAGCGCGCCACTCTGGTTAGAATGATGTAAACATTAAGATAAGTGGCTAAGGAAAAAATCTACACGTTGTATGTTTTTACAAGCTTGTGCCTGGGGAGGCAACAGTGGAGGGGCTTCTAGTGTCCTGGCCCCACTAGTGGATCTCCTGATGGCACCTGGTTTTATGGCCACTATGTGACAGAGTGTTGGACTGGATGGGCCGTTGGCTGGTCCAGCATGTTCGTATGTACTTCTTCAATGTTCTTATGTACTTCTTCACCCAAAGGGTGATTAACATGTGGAATTCACTGCCACAGGAGGTGGCGGCGGCTACAAGCACAGCCAGCTTTAAGAGGGGATTGGATAAAAATATGGAGCAGAGGTCCATCATTAGCTATTAACCACAGTGTGTGTGTGTGTGTGTGTGTGTGTATATATGTTTGTGTGTGTGTATGTATGTATGTGTATACACACACACAAACATATTGGCCACTGTGTGACACAGAGTGTTGGACTGGATGGGCCATTGGCCTGATCCAACATGGCTTCACTTATGTTCTTATGTGACACAGAGTGTTGGACTGGAGGGGCCACTGGCCTGATCCAACATGGCTTCACTTATGTTCTTATGTGACACAGAGTGTTGGACTGGAGGGGCCACTGGCCTGATCCAAAATGGCTTCTCTTATGTTCTTATGTGACACAGAGTGTTGGACTGGATGGGCCATTGGCCTGATCCAACATGGCTTCACTTATGTTCTTATGTGACACAGAGTGTTGGACTGGAGGGGCCACTGGCCTGATCCAACATGGCTTCACTTATGTTCTTATGTGACACAGAGTGTTGGACTGGAGGGGCCACTGGTCTGGTCCAACATGGCTTCTCTTATGTTCTTATGTGACACAGAGTGTTGGACTGGAGGGGCCACTGGCCTGATCCAAAACGGCTTCTCTTATGTTCTTATGTGACACAGAGTGTTGGACTGGATGGGCCATTGGCCTGATCCAACATGGCTTCACTTATGTTCTTATGTGACACAGAGTGTTGGACTGGATGGGCCATTGGCCTGACCCAACATGGCTTCTCTTATGTGACACAGAGTGTTGGACTGGATGGGTCATTGGCCTGATCCAATATGGCTTCTCTTATGTTCATACGTTCTCTTATGTTCTTATTTCTGGAGCAATGGTGCACTGTATTCTTGGTGCTTGTGGGGGGGGGGGGACAGTGGGAGGGCTTCTGTAGTTCTGTGCCCCACTACTGGACCTCCTGATGGCCCCTGGGTTTTGGCCACTGTGTGACACAGAGTGTTGGACTAGATGGGCCGTTGGCGTGATCCAGCATAGCTTCTCTTAAGTTCTTATGTCTGGGGCAGTGATGTTCTATATTCTTGATGCGTGGGGGGGGGGGTAGATTGGAGCTCCCCAAACTGGGGGAGGAGGGCAGGCCAGACCAGGGAGTTGGCAACCCAGTTCCAGACCTGGAATGCCACAAAGAACTGCCATTTGCCCTGATTGGATCCTTACTAAAGGTATGCACACACACACACACACACACATTTCTGGGAATCAATCTCCTAGAACAGAACTCCTAGACCAGGTCTGCCAGCAGACCATGTGTCCACCACTTGGACTTTCTACCCCTTGAATCAGCATTCAGAAGATATAAAAGCCAGATCTTATTTATTTCCTTCATTTATTTCCTACCTTTCTCCTCAGTGGGAACCCAAAGCAACTTACATTGTCTTTCTCTCCTCCGTTTTATCCTCACAGCAACTCTGCGAGTTAGGTTAGGATGTGAGTGTGTGACGGGCCAAAGGTCAACCAACTGGTTTCAAGGGAGGGGCTGTGGCTCAGTGGCAGAGCATCTGCTTGGCCAGTAAGGCGTAGGTTCCTTGAAGCCCACAAGCAAGCAGACTTTGATATTCTTAAACAAAGTTGTCTTTATTGCATACTTCAGTGTTACTCCAGCATGGCGACTATTGGAACTGATGGAGATCAGCTCAAACTATTGGCATTTATCTTTCTACTTCAAAGCAATGGTTTCTAACCCCTGATTCCCAAAACAAAAGGTTGCTTTGCATGTGAGATTTTCTCCAACGCCTCCCCCCCCCCCCATTATCTCGTCTGTTGGTGGTTATGATTCCCAGCGGCAATGTCCTTGGGCCTCCGGAGCGGAGGTGAGAATTTGGCACATACTGTAGGCTTCAAAGGGATCTTGGCAACCTTTGATATTCTTGGGAAGCGGCCTCTACTCTTCCCCCCCGCCCCCCCCTGGTTGTTCCCAGCTTCTATGTTAGTTCGCATTTCTATGCAGCATCGAACATTGGTTAGTAACAACAGTACTTGATATCATAAATGAACAGAGCCTGACAGTCCCAGGTTCAATCCCCAGCACCTCCAGCTCAAAAGGTCCAGGCAGTACATGACGTGAAAGACCTCAGCCTGACACCCAGGGAGAGCCTCTGCCAGTCCGAGGAGACAGTATTGATTTTGAGGGACCAAGGGTCTCATTAGGGTTGAAAAGTCCAATTCAAGAAATATCTGGGGGCTTTGGGGGTGGAGCCAGGAGACTTTGGGGGTGGATCCAGGAGACATTAGGGGTGGAGCCAAAATCAAGACTGTGACAAGCATCATTGAACTCCAAAGGGAGTTCTGGTCATCACATTTAAAGGGACGGCACACCTTTTCAATGCCTTCCCTCCATAGGAAATAATGAAGGATAGGGGCACCTTCTTTTGGGGCTCATAGAATTGGACCCCCTGGTCCAATCGTTTTGAAACTTGGGGGGTATTTTGGGGAGAGGCACTAGATGCTGTACTGAAAATTTGGTGCCTCTACCTCAAGCAACAGTCCCCCCAGAGCCCCTTGATTTTCTACGGGAATAAATCTCCATAGGGAATAATAGAGTTCCCAGCAGACATTTCCCTCCCCCTGCTTTCTGACGACCCTGAAGCGGGGGGAGGGCCCCCAAACCGGGGGATCCCCTGCCCCCACCTGGGGATTGGCAGCCCTATACACCACACTGACTGTCCTGGTGAGCTGGTGACAGGAGAGAAAGGGCCCTACAGTCTGCCTCCTAACCCGGCAGTCAGGACTTTTATTTGTATCAAGAACTCCTTTGCATATTAGGCCACCCCCCCCCCCTGATGTAGCCAATCCTCTTGGAGCTTACAGCAGGCCCTGTACTAAGGGCCCTTGGAGGATTGGCTGCCTCAGAGGAATGCGGCCTAAGATGCAAAGGAGTTCCTGCCCTGAGTAGATAGGTTGGCTCCCAAACCCATAAGGGTCACCTCTCCACAAGACTCTCCCTTCAGCTACAAGCGCTGCCACCATTTTGTGCACAAGCTGTGAGGCCGCTATCCTCTCAGGGACGCTGACCTCCACTACGGCTCCTCCAACCTCAGGCCTAAGAGGCTTTAAAATTCCATACAGTACGATAACAGCTGCCTGGGGAAGGGATGGCAATGTTATATAATTTAATCTCTTATCTAGACATCGCAGTTTTGATCCTCAACTGAGGTGAGAACAGGAAATGTGACCCCCGGGGGAACGTGAACAACAAATAAGGAGTGACGCTAAGTCCAGCTGCTGCTACCACAGTCAGAATGAAAAGGGGTTTTTGAAACAGATGGGCAGTGCCCAAAAGCACTCTGGGACACTGTCGCCACACACGTCAAGAAAGGCGGAGCTCTGTAGCAGCAAAGAGAGATCCTCTCTCACTTTGGCTCAGTGGAACAAAATGTGATTCATGTGAAGAAGATGCCCAGTTCAAATCCTCCTATGTGCTGTTAACAGATATTCAGTGCTAGGCATAAAACTTTGCCAGAGCCTCCGGAAACTCAGAATAGATCCAATAGGCAGATCCCCACAGCCACCGTTTTCGCTTGTTTGTACAAGGTAACATTTAGCAGATCTTGAAGTGCATCTGGGATCATGTAAAATGAATTCTTGATTTTTAACTCCAGAGAGGGTCACTGGCTCAAAAAAGCTGAGAAACCGTAATAGTAAAAAAAAAATGCAATGTATAGGGGAAGACCCAGAGCTCAGGATAGAGGAGAGGTCAGATTTCATGTTTCTGGAAGCTGCTTAATTTATTTTTTCCCGAAGGGACTTAAGAGACAAAATGGTGGCTCAATAGGTGAAGCCAGTCACAAAATGGCAGCTTGTACAAAAATTATGACACTTCAGAAGTGGTCTGCAGCATTCAAGTGAGGAAAAGTTTCCTCTGCTGTTTAAAAAAGAACAATGCCCCAAATTACAACTTGCATCACAGAGGAAAATATACTGTTAACCTCAATGTTTTCTTTGGAAGAAGCGATTAGCACCTTCGATGCAGGGGGAAAGAGGAGGGTTGTCACGGAAACTGGCAGGAGCAGGACTTCCACCTGCAGAGCTGGAATTGACATCACTGAGACTCTTGAATTCTGCTGGAACTCTGTGGGAAAAACCACAGAGTTTCAGGTGAATCCTAGAGCATCTAATGACACAGTGACATCACTTACATTGCCAGAAGTTACATACCAAAAGCTATGATTACATAGCCAGAAGTTAGGATTGCCAGGGGATGGAGCAAATTTACTAGGTGCAGCAGGGCGGCCCATCTGATGTACGGCAACTTTTCTATGTCACTGTCCACATGACCCGGAAAGGATGCCATCTTTCGGAGGACCCAGAAGTGGGGACAGGGCCTGGGGGATCCCCTTCCCCCACCTGGAGATTGACAACCCTACTGCAGGCTGACAAGGCTCCCGTCTCCAGACTTCTCTCCCGAGCATGGTCCTCCTCTCCTTTTGATGTTGGCCCTTCCCTTGGATGCTGGCCCTTCCCAGAACTACTGCTAGAGATGGGAAAAGTTCATAAGCATGTCCATTTCTGACTTTGAAGCTTGAATAACCCTCCACCCGCACCCGTGGGTAAATTAAAGTGCTAGGGCTTGGAGAAATTCCTTACGCAGAAATTCCAGCCGTCTTCGGAAGCTTTTTCACAAGTTTCCAAACGCATACTACGATGCTTCGCGTTTAACCAGTCGAACCCACCGTAGAGGAACATTTCCCATTTCTCTTTTGTAATAGGTATAAATTTTGTATTGATGTGATGCTTTCCTGTTTATGACATGTATTTTCCGATACTGAGAAAGGATACTGAGAATTTTTTGACACTTTGAAAGATTGCGTTGTCGGTTTTTTTTTCGTTATTTTTCCACAGTTTTTTTTTTTTTTTTTTTTTTTGTGGAGAATCCCCAGTTGCAGGCAGGGGACCCCCTGGTTTAGAGGCCCTCTCCCCACTTCAAGGTTATCAAAAGGGGGGGGGAGGGTTGAATGTCTGTCAGGCACTCCATTATTCCCTATGGAGAATAATGCAGAATCAGTCCATGGGTATCTGGGGCTCTGGAGGGGCTGTCTTTTGAAGTGTGTCTTTTGAGGAGAGGCACCAAAATTTCATCATAGCATCTGAGGCCTCTCCTCAAAACCCTCCCCAAGTGTCAAAAAGATTGGACCACCCTATGAGCTCCCAAATAAGGTGTTAGGGTTGCCAAGTCCCTCCGCCGCCCCAGCACAATGGCATCACCTGGAAGTGACATTATCGAGCCAGGTGCATAGCTCCAGGGACGCTCTAGGATACACGGTAAAACTCTATGGTACCATAGAGTTTTACCACGCATCCTAGAGCATCCCTGGAGCTATGCACCTGGCTCGATAATGTCACTTCCGGGTGGTGTCACCACACGGGACACATTGTGCAACAATGGGGCTTTTGGGGGGCAGGGATCCCCCCAGTGGCCTGCTCTGTGCTGGCAGGTTGGGCCCCTCCAAACTGGGGGATCCCCAGCTCCAGGCGGAAGCTTGGCAACCCTAGAAGGTGCCCCTGTCCTCCGTTATTTCCAACGGAGGGAAGGCACTGAAAAGGTGCACGGTCCCTTTACATGCAATGGCCAGAACTCCCTCTGGAGTTCAATTGTGCTTTTCACAACCTTGCTCCTGGCTCCAGCCCCAAAGTCTCCTGGCTCCACCCCCAAGGTCCCCAGATATTTCTTGAATTGGACTTGGCAAGAATTCACCAGGTACTGAGCTGTTTGCAGCTTGCCCGGTTGGAGGCCGGAGGCTAAACTGAGGCTGAGAGCCAGGCCTGGTCAAAAAGAAAGTGATGGCAGGAGCACGGGAGGAGGGGTGGAGAACTCTTTTCAGCAGCTTGAAGAGTGATTGGTCGCTCCCATTGAATGTTTGACCACCCCGGCAGAGGACATCTTTGTGAACTCAAGTTCACAAAGTTTCCATTCCTGGCAACAGCAAGATCCTAGACAGCAGGAGTGAGAAAGCTCCAGTCAGGGACTTTCGAGAGCCCCGCACCATCAGCAGAGATAATATTGGCCTGGCTGTGCACGAAGACAGCATCGCAAGTATATCATTAGACACAAATAGTTTTCGAGTCCTGTCTGAAATGGAGGGGGGGGGACCATAAAAAGCACAGTTTGTTGACAGCAATAGATGAACATTCTGAGAAGCAATATTGATTGGCCCTCTTACTGCTGCGCACCTAACAGAGTGCCGAAAATTATTACTGTACAGAAAACAAACATGCCGACATCTGAAGTTTTTGCCAGCCGATTAGGCCCTTGGTTTCACATGGCACGTCTGCAAAAATGGCAGTTGCCAGAGATACTTCTACAGGTGGGCTAAGTTCGCTAAGAGGAGCCCTTTGACTCCAATTCCCTGCACTTGAAAAACTGAGAAGTAGGAGGAAAAAATGGACAGGAAATGGGTTCCATAGGAACACTCTAGGGAATCTCCCCATGTCTCTACAGCCTTTACCATAGAGAAAAAAAGAAAATCTAGAGGGTCGCCTCAAAGTGACATTGCATCCTCCCCAAACCCCACTCTTCCCAGGCACTGCTCTCAAAAGCTCCTGACATTTGCCAAGGCAGTGACGAGATGCTATCTGCGATATGCTAGGGTTTCCAAGTCCTTCTGCTGCTCCAGCACAATGACATCACCTAGAAGTGATGTCATTGCACCGAGTACGTCACTCCGGGGACACTCTAGGATTCACGGTAAAACTCTATGGTAAAACTCAATCCTTTCCTGATGCAGAGAGTGGTCGCTTCGAGCCAGCATTAAGGCAAATGGAGGATCCCGCAGGAATTCTGTGAGCCCGCCAGAATTTGTATTCAAAGCCAAAAGGTGAGAAGGAGGAGTTGGATTTATACCCTGCCCTTCACCGCTTTCTCAATCTCCTTCTCTTCCTCTCTCCACAACACACACCCAGTGAGGTAGGTGGGGCTGAGAGAGCGCTGAGAGAACTTGTGACTGACCCAAGGCCACTCAGCTGGCTGCATGTGGAGGAGGAGTGGGGAATCAAACCCGGTTCTTCCAGATTAGAGTCCTCCGCTCTTAAGCACTACACCACACTGGCTCTCTGGTTTTGCCATTTGTCCTGAAACCATACAGGCGCTCAGGGGTCGCTTTGTAGAAAAATAGGTGGTGGAGCTCATCCAGGGATTGTTATGCAGCTGCACCTCCTAGTCAATGGACAAGGTAGGTGGGGAGGAGGAGGGGGAACCCTCCAGAAGGTTCAGGAGCTGTGCTCCTGTGAGCTCCTGCTGAATCCAAGGCCTGAAGGCACCTAAAGGGATCTCTCATCTATGGGCAGCCCAAAGAGGCTTTATGGGAACTCCAGGGGGCGGGGTCTGTGTCCTTCCCAGAGCTCCTGCCCATTCTGGTTGTTCTTTTGGCAATTCCCTCCATGTGCAAGAAGTTCATTTACAATTCAGAAACCTTTTCCCCACTCCAGCGGTGCCTGTGGGGGGTGGGGGGAGATGAGGATTATGGGGAGGGGGAGATAAAAAAAAAACTGTACGTTTTGTAATAAGCAAAAAGGTGGCTTATTATTTTGGACTCAGGAACCGTTTTGAAGGTATTAAGGATTAGCAACAGATTTGGGCGATGTGCAAAACGTGAACCTCAAAATATTTAACTCTGCATTCGGGAAGGTGGCAGGATCCAGGCTGTGCAGTCGCCCCAATAGTTCTTTGGGCGTGAATGACATCTAGGTCTGCACTTGTGAGCGTCTTCTTGGAATAAAAATTGCGATAATTCCCACCTTCCGGCACTTTCAGGTAAGAAATTATAACAAATGTAAATAACAGCCATTCAGGATTATCAGATGTAATGCTCTGGGTTTTAATATGCGGGGAAGGTTTTCTCTCCGGAGCAAATAAATAGTTTCTTTCAAATGTTGGATAATGCCTCCCAGACAAAGGGGGGGGGGAGACGCTGCTCATGCAAATACCTCCCTTGGAAATGAATTTGTTACTTTCGACCCAGGATCCTCTCCCAGTACCAGTGTTGCAGAGAACCATTTTAAAATGTTTTACCAGGGCTTTTTTGGCGCAGGGATGCAGTTCCGGCTGGCTTGGGAACAGGGGGGTGGAGCCTAATATGCAAATGATTCCCTGCTGGGCTTTTTCTACCAAAAAAAGCCCTGTGTGAAACAATGGCAATGTCAGGGGTGTGGCCTAATATGCAAATGAGTTCCTGCTGAGCGTCTTCTGCAAAAAAAACCCCGGGGGGAACAATGGTGATGTCAGGGGTGTGGCCTAATATGCAAATGAGTTCCTGCTGAGCTTTTTCTACCAAAAAAAACCAGTGTGAAACAATTGTGATGTCAAGGGTGTGGCCTAATATGCAAATGAGTTCTTGCTGGGCTTTTCTACGGGAAAAAAGCCCTGTGCGAAACAATGGTGATGTCAGGGGTGGGGCTTAATATGCTAATGAGTTTCTGTTGGCCTTTTTTTCTACAAAAAAAGCCGTGGCTAAAAGCACACTTCATCACACAATAGTATGAGATGGAATTAGCAGTCCTACATAGAGAGAGAATGAGCAGTGAATTAGTATACAAAATAGCGAAAATGTTTTAACAGATTAAAGGAATAATATTTTCACTGTTTTGCATACTAATTCCTGCTGGGCTTTTTCTATTTAAAAAGCCCTGTGTGAAACTACTGTGATGTCAAGGCAGGTGGCTTAATATGCAAATGAGTTCCTGTTGGGCTTTTCCTTTTTAAAAAGCCCCGTGTGAAACAATGGTGATGTCAGGGGGTGGGGCCTAATATGCTAATTAGTTCCTGCTGGGCTTTTTCGACAAAAAAACGCCCTGGTTATACAGCATTTAGTGTAAAGAAGAATCCGTGAGCTTTCCCTGACCCCCTGAAAACAAGCAATGAAATTATTTAGCACGGGAGGGGGGGGGGCCAATCTGTGGCTCAGGAACCACTTGTGGCTCTTTCAAACATATTGTGCGGTTCTCAAAGCCCCCACCCACCCCGCACCCCGTCAGCTGCCTTGGAGAAGGCACTTCTCTCTTTAAATCACTTCTCCAACCCAAGCCAACCAGTGGCTTGGAGAATGCATTTAAAGTTGTTTTCCACCTCCCTCCCCTATCTAATTGTCTTCCTTCTGACCTTCATCCCTCACGGCTCTCAAGCATCTGCCATTTATTCTATGTGGCTCTTACATTAAGCAAGTTTGGCCACTCCGGTTTAGCAGATTGAAGCATAATTTCTAAAGGGAAAAGGAACCTCGACTGAGCGCACCACGGCAAAATATGTACGGCTCTGCTCACTGTGCCGGATTCCTCGTGGGATGAAGTGTGCTTAAGAGCACACGAAAGCTTACGTTCTGAATAAAACTTGATTGGTCTTAAAGGTGTCACTTGACTCCTGCTTTGTTCAAAGAGATGGAAAGGAAAGAGAACCACAAACATTAGATTTAGCTCCAAATCAAGGGTGGCCAAACTTGTTTCGCCTAAGAGCCACATCTGGAATAAATGTCAGATGTTTGAGAGCCACAAAGACAGAAAGGGAGGAAGAGGAGTCAGAGAGAAGAGGTGGAAAGAAAGCAGCTTTAATTTAAAAGGCATTCTCCAAGTCGGCGGTGGGACTATTTTTTGAACCGAACCAAAAAAAGGTGGGCAGCCAACCGCTCAGATCGCGCTCTCTCCCTCCAACCTCCCCCGACGGAGGAGGCGGAACGATCATCAAGGCCAGAGAAGCAGCTCCCCGCAAAGGAGCGCCCCCTGCCAACTTCCCGCTCAGGAGAGAGCGCCTCGACTCTTCCCCGCGGTTGGCTCGCCCGATCACTTTCGAATGCACTTCTCTAGTTAGGAACTATAGAAATGATCCCTGAAAGTATCGTCTTGGCTTCCTCCCCGCCCGCCGCCCCACCTACCCGCGCCCCGCTGCCCTCTCCACTCACAGCGGCCCCCCAGCCCCACCGCCGCCTGCCCCCTCCCACCCCTCGCCGTCTTTCACACGCACCCCGCGCACCATTCTGGGCAGAGCCGCGTTCAGACAGCGCCTTTCCCAGCAAAAGAAGGCTAGAACCTGAACTCCCGGCAGCCTCCGCTCGCGTCTCGTTTGCATACGGCCGCCCGGGCAGCCAATCGCCTTCTCCCGCGGCTCCGCCCCCTCAGTCTCTGCGCTGGGTCAAAGTCGGTCCTCCGTGGTTTTAAACGGGGCGGGGCCGCAGGAATTCGTATGACCTTTTCTAAGGAAGAAAATATTGCAGATTAGCAAAAGGTCTTCAACAGGGCGCCCTTGGGTGCCTTGGTGGCCATAGGCACCTTTTCTGGTGCTCATTGAGGGGTCTTGGGATCTGAATGCAGCCAGGTAGGGATTTTACCCCACAAAATGTTGCTCAGCCCACAAGGCTCTTCACCGGGGTGGCCAAACTTGCATAACTTAGAGCCGCACAGAATAAACATCAGATGTTTGAGAGCCACAAGACATGGACATCAGATGTTGGAGGGAGGGAGGGACGAACTTTAACTTCAAGTGCATTTTCCAAGCTGCTGGCTGGTTTGGAGAAGTGATTTAAAGACAGAAATGCCTTTTCCAAGATGTGGGGGGGGGGGGGGCTTCAAGAGCCACACAATAGAGCCACACTTTGGCCACCCCTGCTCTTCACTGTCACTGAAGTAAGCTGTGGCAATTATTTGGGGGCCATTTTGTTACGCTTAAAATGAATATTATACCTGAGATTTAGGTAAGTTCTAATTGTCAGCATCCCTTGGTGGTAGAGCATCTGCTGGGCATACAGAAGGTCCCAGGTTCAATCCCTGGTATCTCCATGGAAAAGATCTGGTGGCAGGTGATTTGAAAGACTTCTGCCTGAGACCCAGGAGAGCTGCTGCCAGTCTGAGTAGACAATACCGACCTTGATGGTCTGAGGTTCTGATTCAGTAGAAGTTGCCTTAAGGCAAGGGTGGCCAATGGTAGCTCTCCAGATGTTTTTTGCCTACAACTCCCATCAGCCCCAGCCAGCATGGCTGATGGCTAGGGCTGATGGGAGTTGTAGGCAAAAAAACATCTGGAGATCTACTGTTGGCCACCCCTGCCTTAAGGTGTTCATGTGCTCCTGATAGTTTACGTGGTCAGAATCGCTTGGAAGAAGAAGAAGACGACTGCAGATTTATACCCCGCTCTTCTTTCTGAATCAGAGACTCACAGCGGCTTACAATCTCCTGTATCTTCTTCCCCCACAACAGACACCCTGTGAGGTTGGTGAGGCTGAGAGAGCTTTCACAGCAGCTGCCCTTTCAAGGACAACTCGGTGAGAGCTATGCCTGACCCAAGGCCATTCCAGCAGCTGCAAGTGGAGGAGTGGGGAATCAAACCCGGTTCTCCCAGATAAGAGTCCACGCACTTAACCACTACACCAAACTGGCTTTTCATGCCAAAGACCTGAGATCTGAAGAAGGCTGACCCAACTCCAGACTGGGAAATCTCTGGAGATTTGGAGGGTTCACATGATGCCATGAAGTTGTCATAATGAATCAGCCCATTGGTCTATATAGGCCTGTCATGTCTGCTCAAACTGGCAGTGGCTCTCCAGAACCTAAGCCCCTTCCCATCACCTGCTTCCTTATCCTTTTAACTGGAGATGTTGGGGATTGAACCTGGGACCTTCTGCATGCCAAGCAGATGCTCTACCGCTAAGTCATGGCGCCTTCCATATGCCAATTGAATGCATTCTGCCTTTTTTTTTTTAATTCTCTGTAGATGTTCTTAATTCTTTTTTCATAAATAATATTTTTGTCGTTTTCGAATCCCTAAGTGTAAGGAAGTGTTGCTAGCAACCAGGGGTCGTTTTGTAAAAAAAATATATATATATAGGTCGCGGGGCTCATTAGCATAACTTATTAGCATATGCCGTGCTCCCCCCTCCAGCCAAAAGCAACCTGGTGCGAGAAAGGAGAGCCCCGGGCGAGCGAGGCCTGCTTGGGCTGGCTAGAGATCCAGCCAGCCCAAGCAGGCCTCGCTCACCTGGGGCTCTCTTTGGCTGCCCCCCCACACACACACGCAATCAAAAAGCCAGCAAGCCACCTGCCGCCCAAAATTAGTTAGTGCAGAATGCCGTGGCCCGGCTGTTATTGGGTTTCCCAAAATGGGGACACATTCGGGCGGGTCTTTGGACCCTGCACTGGCTTCCAGTGATGTACCGAGTTCGGTACAAGGTGCTGGTCATTACCTTTAAAGCCCTATATGGCCTAGGACCTGCCTACCTTAGGGACCGTCTCTCCCCACATGTTCCCCAGAGAGTACTGAGATCGGCATCTCCAAATCTGCTTGTTATCCCCGAGCCAAAGGAGGCCCGCCTGCAATCCACCAGGGACAGGGCCTTCTCTGTAACGGCTCCTTTCTGGTGGAACCAACTGCCGGAAGAGGTGAGGGCCCTGCGGGACCTTGCCCAGTTCCGCAGGGCCTGTAAGGCAGCCCTCTTCCGGCTGGCTTATAATTAACTGGCACTGGAAGCTGAGTGTAGTTTTTTGTTTTTTTTTTGGAGTTTAAACTTTTTATTAATTAAAAACAAAAATACATTCCAACAAACATCAACTATAATACTAATAACCATAGAATCTACCTTACAAGCCATCCTGTTATGAATACAATATGCAGAGTGTATTTCTAATATAAAGCAAAAGTTAAATACTTATCCGGTAATTTACACAATGTTTTTTGTTCAGATTGTATATAAGCAAAAAAGTGAAACCATTTCTCTACAAACATGTTTTTATCTAGACCTTTATCGGATGCTTCAGAATTTTTTATGGTAGTAGCCAGCTTATCCATTACTACTAGGTCCCAAATTTTTAGAAACCAATTACGTTTAGAAGGCAAGACAGGGGCTTTCCAATGGTGAGCTATTAATAATTTTGCAGCTAAAATAAGCATTGAAGCCAATTCATGTTTATGCTTAGGCATTTCCTCATTTTTCCAAAGGTTAAGCAAAATGGAGTCGGGGGTGAAGGACCGCCGCTATATGTTTTATTATTTTATTGTTTTAACTGTGTTAGATGTTTTAAACTCAAATTATGTTAGATTTTTATGTGTTGTGAGCCGCCCTGAGCCACCTCGGTGGGAAGGGCGGGATATAAACGTAAATAAACTTGAAACTTGAAAATCCCATAAGAAGTGGAGAAAGGGTAGTGCGGGCTTCTCCAGGGGTTGATGAAGGCTGCTGGGGGCGTGGCAAAGCCCCTGGGGGCTGGCTGGCTGCCCGCTCTCCTAATCCAGGAATTGCTATGCAGCTGCACCTGCTATTCAATGGACATGGAAGGTGGGGAGGAGGAGGGGGAACCCTCAGAAAGGTTCAGGAGCTGCACTCCTGCGGAATCTGAGGCCCGCTGGCAACCAAGATTAAGACAGCTCAAACGATAATATTCCCCCTTACTATGTATGAATGTGAAAGTTGGACAGTGAAGGAAACTGACAGGAAGAGAGCTGATTCCTTTGAAATGTGGTGTCGGAGGAGAGTTCTACAGACTCCACGGACTGCCCAAAAGACAAATCAGTGGGTTCTAGATCAAGCCTGACCTCTCCCTAGAAGCTAAAATGACCAAACTGAAAATAACAATAAAGTTGAAAAGAGGAAGACCCAACATGAGATGGAATATCATATGGCAGCGTGTGTAGTATAGCCAGGAGATCCTAAGATCGTCTGGCAGCCGGGAGTTCTAACTCTTTTAGCATTATGCTCCACTGGAGTGGCGAGCTAAACTTGGACTGATTTCCCATTAGCCTTACCCTGAGCTCACTCTCCTCTTCTCTGCGGGGCTTCCGTCGGATTTCACACCATCTGCCCCGGGGCTGCAACTAGCTTCGCTTCTTTCGCGCAGCAAGCAGAAACCGGTTTTTAGAGGATCTTGCTTGCTGCACGAAAGAGGCAGAGCGAGCCGCGGCCTTGTGCCAAATCGGACGGAATGAGAGCGAGTGACTGAGAGCCAGTGTGAGGCTAGTCGGAAATCGGTCTTGAGGGTTTTTTCAAGGCAAGAGACATTTCAGAGGTGGTTTGCAATCGTCCGCCTCTGCGTCCTGACCCTGGTATTCCTTGGAGGTCTCCCGTTCAAATACTAGTCAGGCCCTACCCTGGTTAGCTTCTGAGATCTGACAAGATCAGGCTAACCTGGGCTTGGCTTTCTCGGGAGGTGGTGGGCTCTCCTTCTTTGGAGGTTTTTCAACAGAGGCGAGATGGCCATCTGACAGCAATGGAGATCCTGCGAATTTAGGGGGAGGTGTTTGTGAGTTTCCTGCATTGTGCAGGGGGTTGGACTAGATGACCTTAGACGTCCCTTCCAACTCTATGATTCTGATTCCTCAGTGGAACGGGCTTCCCCGGGAGGTGGTGGGCTCTCCCTCCTTGGAGGTTTTGAAGCAGAGGCTAGATGGCCATCTGACAGCAATGAAGATCCTGTGAATTTAGGGGGAGGTGTTTGTGAGTTTAGAGCAGTTCCTCAGTGGAACAGGCTTCCTCGGGAGGTGGTGGGCTCTCCTTCCTTGGAGGTTTTTAAACAGAGGCTAGATGGCCATCTGACAGCAATGAAGATCCTGTGAATTTAGGGGGAGGTATTTGTGAGTTTCCTGGGCTCTCCTTCCTTGGAGATTTTACAACAGAGGCAAGATGGCCATCTGGCAGCAATGAGGATCCTGTGAATTTAGGGGGAGGTATTTGTGAGTTTCCTGCATTGTGCAGGGGGTTGGACTAGATGACCCTGGAGATCCCTTCCAACTCTATGATTCTGATTCCTCAGTGGAACGGGCTTCATTGGGAGGTGGTGGGCTCTCCTTCCTTGGAGGTTTTAAACAGAGGCTAGATGGTCATGTGACAGCAATGAAGATCCTGTGAATTTAGGGGGAGGTGTTTGTGAGTTTCCTGCATTGTGCAGGGGGTTGGACTAGATGACCTTAGACGTCCCTTCCAACTCTATGACTCTATGATTCTAAGTATAGCGTCCAGATCACGTGATGTGATAGTATCGCTTCACTCTGCTCTGGTAAGACCTCACCTGGAGTATTGTGTTCAGTTTTGGGCACCACATTTTAAGAAGGATATAGACAAGCTGGAACGGTTCCAGAGGAGGACGAAGATGGTGAGGGGTCTGGAGATCAAGTGCTATGAGCAAAGGCTGAATGAGCTGGGCATGTTTAGCCTGGAGAGGCGGCGGCTGAGAGGTGATATGATCACCATCTCTAAGTACTTGAAGGGCTGTCATAAAGAGGATGGTGTGGAATTGTTTTCTGTGGCCCCAGGAGGTAGGACCAGAACAATGGGTTGAAATTAAATCAAGAGTTTCGGGCTCAACATGTGGAAGAACTTCCTGACCATTAGAGCGATTCCTCAGTGGAACAGGCTTCCTCAGGAGGTGGTGGGCTCTCCTTCCTTGGAGGTTTTTAAAAAGAGGCGAGATGGCCATCTGACAGCAATGGAGATCCTGTGAATTTAGGGGGAGATGTTTGTGAGTTTCCTGCATTGTGCAGGGGGTTGGACTAGATGACCCTGGAGGTGCCTTCCAACTCTGGGATTCTATGATTCTATGAAATGGAAGCCATGGCTCTCACTTTGCAAGAGCTAAGCACGTTTGTTAATGAAAGGATATTTTGGAGGTCATTCATGCATAGGGTCACCATAAATTGGAAGCAACTTAGTAGCACACAACATGCACACGCAATATTCCAATTGTCAGTATCTCTGTACTAAAAGGGCTAACTCCTGCCCTGTGAACTGAGATTGTGGGTGTAGAATGCCGTCAAGTCTCACCTGACTTACCTCAAGGGGCTTTCAAGGCAAGGGAGAAGCAGAGGTGGTGTTCTAATGCCTTCCTCTGCAGGGTCTCCCTTGGTGGTCTCCCATCCCAGACTTACGATGACCCCATCAAGGGGCTTTCAAGGCAAGTGAGAAGCAGAGATGGTTGGCCAATGCGTTCCTCTGCAGGGTCTTCCTTGGTGGTCTCCCATCCAAGGCTTATGGTGACCCCAGCCAAGGGGCTTTCAAGGCAAGGGAGAAGCAGAGATGGTTGGCCAGTGCGTTCCTCTGCAGGGTCTTCCTTGGTGGTCTCCCATCCAAAGCTTATGGTGACCCCAGCCAAGGGGCTTTCAAGGCAAGGGAGAAGCAGAGATGGTTGGCCAGTGCGTTCCTCTGCAGGGTCTCCCTTGGTGGTCTCCCATCCCAGACTTACGATGACCCCATCAAGGGGCTTTCAAGGTAAGTGAGAAGCAGAGATGGTTGGCCAATGCGTTCCTCTGCAGGGTCTTCCTTGGTGGTCTCCCATCCAAGGCTTATGGTGACCCCAGCCAAGGGGCTTTCAAGGCAAGGGAGAAGCAGAGATGGTTGGCCAGTGCGTTCCTCTGCAGGGTCTTCCTTGGTGGTCTCCCATCCAAAGCTTATGGTGACCCCAGCCAAGGGGCTTTCAAGGCAAGGGAGAAGCAGAGATGGTTGGCCAATGCGTTCCTCTTCAGGGTCTTCCTTGGTGGTCTCCCATCCAAGGCTTATGGTGACCCCATCAAGGGGCTTTCAAGGCAAGTGAGAAGCAGAGATGGTTGGCCAATGCGTTCCTCTGCAGGGTCTTCCTTGGTGGTCTCCCATCCAAGGCTTATGGTGACCCCAGCAAGGGGCTTTCAAGGCAAGTGAGAAGCAGAGATGGTTGGCCAATGCATTCCTCTGCAGGGTCTTCCTTGGTGGTCTCCCATCCAAGGCTTATGGTGACCCCAGCCAAGGGGCTTTCAAGGCAAGTGAGAAGCAGAGATGGTTGGCCAATGCGTTCCTCTGCAGGGTCTTCCTTGGTGGTCTCCCATCCAAGGCTTATGGTGACCCCAGCCAAGGGGCTCTCAAGGCAAGTGAGAAGCAGAGATGGTTGGCCAATGCGTTCCTCTGCAGGGTCTTCCTTGGTGGTCTCCCATCCAAGGCTTATGGTGACCCCAGCAAGGGGCTTTCAAGGCAAGGGAGAAGCAGAGGTGGCTGGCCAGTGCATTCCTCTGCAGGGTCTTCCTTGGTGCTCTCCTCCGAAGATTTATGGTGACCCCAGCAAGGGGCTTTCAAGGTGAGAAGCAGGGGTGGTTTCCAATGCCTTCCTCTGCAGAGTCTTCCTTGGTGGTCTCCCATCCAAGACTTATGGTGACCCAGCAAGGGGCTTTTGTGCCAAGCAAGAAGCAGAGGTGGTTTTGCCAGTGCCTTCCCCTGCAGAGGCTTCCTTGGTGGTCTCCCACCAAGGGTTTGCCATTGCCTGCCTCACCAGAACCTTCTTTGATGGTCTCCCATCCAACCACCGATGTCGCTTAGCTTCTGGTATCCGATGAGATCAGTCTATATACCATGCTGCCTTCCCTCCTGATCTGAGATTAGCTATTTACAAAAGAAAAGAAATGGGCATATTCTGCATGCGTGAGGATGGCAGCTATGTGGAACAGAGCTTTTTTCAGTTCTGGCCCACAACTCGCCCCAGGAGATCCCCCGCACCGCTAACCGTAGGGTTGCCAATCCCCAGGTGAGGGCAGGGGATCCCCTGGTTTGGAGACCCTCCCCCCGCTTCAGGGTCGTCAGAAAGTGGTGGGGAGGGGAGGGAAATGTCTGCTGGGAACTCTGTTATTCCCTATGGAGATTTATTCCCATAGAAAATCATGGAGAATTGATCTGCGGGTATCTGAGGCTCTGGGGGGGAAGGCTGTTTTTTGGGGTAGAGGCACCAAATTTTCAGTATAGCATCTAGTGCCTCTCCCCAAAATACCCCCCAAGTTTCAAAAAGATTGGACCAGGGGGTCCAATTCTATGAGCCTCAAAAGAAGGTGCCCCTATCCTTCATTATTTCCTATGGAAGGAAGGCATTGAAAAGGTGTGCGGTCCCTTTAAATGTGATGGCCAGAACTCCCTTTGGAGTTCAATGAAGCTTGTCACAGCCTTGATCTTGGCTCCACCCCTAACGTCTCCTGGCTCCACCCCCAAAGTCTCCTGGCTCCACCCCCAAAGTCCCCAGATATTTCTTGAATTGGACTTGGCAACCCTAGCTAACGGTCAGAAAACTTTGGGAAGCCACTTCGTTCCAGAAAACATTCGGTGTTTTTACCCTCCTGCATCATTTTAATCCCCTTTACAATTACATCCTCAACTGCCGTTTGGCTCGTTCTAGTTTTATCTGCCGCTTCGCTGTTTTTCACGAGGGTTTCGTTCTATTGATCGTGATTTTTCTGTTATAACCGCTGTGCTTGCTCATTTTCATCCGCGCAAGCTTCCGAGAGTGTTGCTTTATTACCGAAAGGCACGGAGCTTCTGCAAAAAGGAAATCTGTTTCCTAATGATGGAAGAGACAGCAAACGGGCCCCGTGATCGATAGCCGCCGGCTCTCTCTCTTCTTTTTTCTCATTCCTCACTCTATGATTCAGTGTATTAGGGTGTTATTACTAAATGTATCACTTACGGAGGGAGGCTTGATCACGGCAAAGCAAAGTGCAGAGGTGAATGAGGGAAGAGAAGGAGGATACATTGCAGGTACATGTAAGACAGCGGTGGCATCAAATTCATTTGTTATGTGGGCCAGATCTGACGTAAATGAGACCATGTGTGTCATGAAATGTAATGCCAGGTAGCAGAGATATAAACTTTATAAAGCACACAGGAAAAGGAAAGGAACGGTCCCCTGTGCAAGCACCAGTCGTTTCCGACTCTGGGGTGACGTTGCTTTCACGACGTTTTCACGGCAGACTTTTGACGGGGTGGTTTGCCATTGCCTTCCCCAGTCATCTACGCTTTCCCCCCAGCAAGGAAAGGAAAGGAAAGGTCCCCTGTGCCAACACCAGTCGTTTCCCACTCTGGGGTGACGTTGCTTTCACAACGTTTGCACGGCAGTCTTTTTACTGGGTGGTTTGCCATTGCCTTCCCCAGTCATCTACACTGCCCCCCTCAGCAAGCTGGGTACTCCTTTTACCGACCTCGGAAGGATGGAAGGCTGAGTCAACCTTCAGCCGGCTACCTGAAAACCCAGCTGCCTCTGGGGATCGAACTCAGGTCGTAAACAGAGCTTAGGACTGCAGTACTGCGGCTTTAACACTCTGTGCCACGGGGCTCTTATAAAGCATGCAAGACTAAAACAATTAAAGATTTTTTTAAAAAAAATACTTAAAACATTAGCACTCGCTCTTAAAGGAGCTTTTCTTTGTATCTCTCCTGTGCGATCCAGAGAACCGGACAAAGGAAGACCTCACTTGGAGTATTGTGTTCAGTTTTGGGCACCGCATTTTAAGAAGGATATAGAGAAGCTGGAACGGGTCCAGAGGAGGGCGATGAAGATGGTGAGGGATCTGGAGACCAAGTCCTATGAGGAAAGGTTGAAGGAGCTGAGGATGTTTAGCCTGGAGAGGAGGCGGCTGAGAGGTAATATGATCACCATCTTCCAGTACTTGAAGGGCTGTCATATAGAGGATGGTGCAGAATTGTTTTCTGTGGCCCTAGAAGGTAGAACCAGAACCGATGGGTTGAAATTAAATCAAAAGAGTTTCCAGCTCAACGTTAGGAAGATCTTCCTGACCGTTAGAGCGGTTCCTCAGTGGAACAGGCTCCTTCGGGAGGTGGTGGGCTCTCCTTTCTTGGAGGTTTTTAAACAGAGGCTAGATGGCCATCTGACAGCAATGAAGATTCTGTGAATTTAGGGAGAGGTATTTGTGAAGTTCCTGCATTGTGCAGGGGGTTGGACTAGAGGACCCTGGGGATCCCTTCCAACTCTATGATTCTATTATTCTAAGCTCTGACTCTTTCCTTTCTTCCCCAGGGGACCGGGAGGGGGAGGAGACTCAGCCAATAAAAGGGGGAGAGGCTTGGCCCAGTAGCCCTGCTGTGCAACTGAGAGAGCCTGGCAAAGCAAGTTCTCCCTCCCCCACTTCCTCCCCAAGGGAGGAGCCTCAGCCAGTGGAGAAAGCAGAGGCTTTGTTCTGGAGCTCCTGTGCAATTGAGCAAGCCTGGCAAAGCAAGAAGTGATGCAGAAGGAAGCAAGAGAGTGGGAGAAGGAAGCAGATGACAGCCAGTTGCTTCTGGGGGCTGATTTGTCCCCCAGGCCTCATGTTTGATACCCTGAAAATAGCATCAGAATGAAAAAGGCACAAAACGAATTCCACCTGACATGTGATACCCCCTCATCAGCAGAGGTTAATAACACATGGCTTTTGTATAGCATTTCATATCCTTCAGAACGCATCAACCTGCCTCATTCTGACCCATACCCTCGGTCCATCCAGTATTGTCTACTCAGACTGAAAGCAGCTTTCTGGGGCCTCGGGCAGAGGTCTTCCCCATCACCTGCTACCGGATTCTTCTAACTGGAGATGCCGGGGATTGAACCTGGGACCTTTTGCGTGACAAGCAGATGCTCTACCACTGAGCCACTGCCTCTTCCTAAATGAAACTGCCTTATACTGAATTACACTATCAGTCTTATACTGAAACAGTACACTGCCTCAGGGCTTTTTCTGTAGCAGGAATTCATTTGCATATTAGGCCACACCCCTCTTATGTAGCCAATCCTTCAAGAGCTTACAGGGCTCTTATTGTAGGGCCTACTGTAAGCTCCTGGAAGATTGGCTACATCAGGGAGATGTGGCTTAATATGCAAAGGAGTTCCTGCTACAAAAAAAGCCCTGTCAGTCAATATTGACTATCAGTCTTCCTGCTTGTGAGTTTGCTAAAGACAGTTGGTTGGCCACTGTGTGAACAGAAAATTGCTCCAGATGATCCAGAAGAAAACAGTTTAGTGTAGTGGTTAAGTGAGCGGACTCTTTATCTGGGAGATCTTGGTTTGATTCCCCACTCCTCCACTTGCAGCTGCTGGAATGGCCTTGGCTCAGCGATAGCTCTCGCAGAGTTGTCCTTGAAAAGGCAGCTTCTGGGGGAGCTCTCTCAGCCCCACCTACCTCACAGGGTGTCTCTTGTGGGGCGGGGGGAGGCAAAGGAAATTATGATCTCTCTGAGATTCAGAGTATAGGGCAGGATATACAGTAGGCCCTACATCCAATATCTTCTTCTTCTTCTGTTCTTGTTAACTCACCACCTCTCTTTGCCTTCTGCCCATCCTTGGTAATGCGGAATAATGCTGATGGGGAAATGAGCATATTTAAAGTAAACAGAGATATCTGTTTGCCGGCTGCCTTTTGATTGAAGGCGCTCGGGGCAATTTACAACATTTATCATCAAACACAATAAAACCAAATTGTAAAAAATTAATAAGGCTAATAATCCATCCACGCATTGATTCAACTATCTATCTACAGGCCACCCTTTGAGATTCAGCTCTTGAAGCGAAATGCCCAAGTCGAAGAAGAACCCATTTCCCCGAGGACTTTGCATCTGAACTTTCTTCTTTCGTATCTTAGCCGTTCTGTCTCTGAGCCTACTGAAAACGGTGACACAGCCAAGCACTTTTAATTAAGCCATTAAACTTAAACTTGGTCTAATTATTGGTTTCTAATGATTGAATCTCTTTTTTTTACTGGGCTCAAACACTCTCTCTTTGATTGTTCCCTTAATGAGTTTTAACGGATACATCCCTTGTTGTAATGGAAGTGTTACTGGCCTGCATAAGTTGCAAAGAGAGCAACAAAGATCTCTGTCAAGTCGCTCCAAATACACAAGGAGGAAAACGGAGAAGAAATTGGTAATGGAGAAAAGCTGTGAAAGGCACATTGTGGATAGAGGTGCACTAGAGACACAGGGCCCCAAAGGACTGCACAGCTCTGATAGAAAGAAAGAAAGAAAGAAAGAAAGAAAGAAAGAAAGAAAGAAAGAAAGAAAGAAAGAAAGAAAGAAAGAAAGAAAGAAAGAAAGAAAGAAAGAAAGAAAGAAAGAAAGAAAGAAAGAAAGAAAGAAAGAAAGAAAGAAAGTAAGTCACAGTTCTGCAACTGCTGCATAGAATGTGAGGAGAAAGAAGAAGAAGATGATGATGATTTAATTTATTTGTATCCCGTCCTCCCTGCCAAAGCAGGCTCAGGGTGGCTCACAATACAACGTAAAGTCACCATAAAACAGTTAAATTAAACATTAAATTTAAAAAGTTAAAACAATATAAACCAGGGGTGGCCAATGGTAGCTCTCCAGATGTTTTTTGCCTACAACTCCCACCAGCCCCAGCCATCAGCCATGCTGGCTGGGGCTGATGGGAGTTGTAGGCAAAAAACATCTGGAGAGCTACCGTTGGCCACCCCTGAATTTAAACAATTTATTGCTAATTACCATTTAGTTGCACATGTCCTTCAGTATTCTTGGCATCCTTTAGAGCTAATATCTCGGCAATTTCAGTTGAAAGCTAACTGAAATAATATTGTCTTGCAGGCCTTGTAGAACTCAGACTCTGACCTTCTCAGGCAATTGGTTCTACCAATGGGGAGCATCGAAGGTGATAATGGATTTATAACCCGCCCTCCACTCTGAATCTCAGAGTCTCAGTTTGGCTCATAATCTCCTTTATCTTCCTCCCCCACATACCCTGTGAGGTGGGTGTGACTGAGAGAACTCTTCCAGAAGCTGCCCTTTCAAGGACAGCTCTGTGAGAGCTATGGCTGACCTAAGGCCATTCCAGCAGGTGCAAGTGGAGGAGTGGGGAATCAAACCCAGTTCTCCCAGATAAGAGTCCGCTCGCTTAACCACTACACCAAACTGGCTCTCATGCAGGTAAGGTTTGTTTCTCAGTGCAGGTTTTGTTTGCTCAGTGACAGGTGGGACATATGGGGGCCGTGCCCTCTCAGAAATATGTCACATGCCCCCTTTCTCAATTCCTAATTTTTATTTTTTAAAGTTCCTACCCTTTTTTGTTCTGGGGATATAAGGGGAAATATGCAAGCAATTTTTCTCCCACTTGCCTGGGAAGGAAGGGGGGAAGCAAAGGTACGCGATAGTGAACCTCTTTCTGGTCAGATTCATTCTTATCCACTTTTCCCCCATCACTTTTTTCTCCTGGGGTCTTTTTCTCCATTCTAAGTTCCTTCTCTCTAAACTCCCCCCTCCCCAGACTCCACCCACAAATCTTGAGCGATTTCTGTCCCATTTTATGCCCATCATTATTGCCTTCCCACCTCATTCGTGATTGTTATTTGCGGCAGAATAAAATGTGACATACGAGCGTTTATGCTACATATTAAGGAAAGTTGATAGTTCTCCTTTTTTTGTGACCTGAACTTTAATACCCATTATTTATATATGCCAAAAATGTAATTAAACGGTGCTTTGAGGTAATACAGCTGAGGACTGCTAGAGACAGCAGGAGTGAGAATTAATCAAACCTTTGACAATTCAATTCATCATACATTTAGCAGGAAGTTAAAGAAAGACAATTATCACATTACGTTATGACAGTTACCCTTGACCCTAACTTGGGAAATCAGGGGATTTAAATTTCTGTTCCATTTAGTTTTCATTATCAACCTGTCAAGGAACAGGAAACCATCATCTTTTGAATCCCTCACAGTTTTATGGATCTCATAAATGCTTTTTTCAACTCGTGGATACTTTCTCTCAGATGCCCCTCTTTTTTTTCTTTTCTTTTTTTGTACGGAATATATTTATTTTTTTTCCAGTCCCTCTACCCTGCTGAATTGCTTACCTGAAAGGATAAAACTTTTTTTTATCGGTAACACTGTCCCTGTTGCCACGGCAACTGACTGGAAACCCACAAAGCAAAATGATAACTGCATGAAGGGAATCAATGGTGAGCGCCGATCAACTGTTCTTATGCCAATGTTCCTATTCATTAAGATGAAAAGTCGGAAAATACAGAAAAACTCCCCCCCCCCCACGCCAACATCGCTCCTTCTAATACTGAGGAGGTCGGCTCCTGTTACAACTTAGAAATTCACGACGACGAAGAAGAAGAAGACTGCAGATTTATACCCTGCCCTTCTCTCTGAATCAGAGACTCAGAGTGGCTTACAATCTCCTGTATCTTCTCCCTCCACAACCAGTAGAGGATTGGCCAGGGTGTCAGCTTGCCCGATGGCCCCCTTAAACATTAGACAATTTGTTAAAAATGTTAATATCCTTTTAGTAGATTGAAGATATAATAGAAGTTCCAATATTATAACTGTAATGCAACTAAAATTTACATTATATTTAGGGTTGCCGGCCTCCAGGTACAGCCTGGGGAATCTCCCGCTTTTACAACTGATCTCCAGCTGCCCTGGAGAAAATGCAGTCTGTATTCACATTTAATATCTACTTCAGACTGCGAGTGAAATGTACAATATATGTACACTGTAATCACTAATATATATATATAATATACACATTTATTTTGCAAAAGTTTCAATTGTACCTCTTTTCCACTTACGTATTTTTTGAAAATGTTATTTATTTCTTATAAAAATTAAATGATAGCCTTATAGTTGTGGGTGGGCCCCCATTGTCTCCTGGCAACCAATATTTTTAGACACAGTCTGCCACTGCCCACAACAGACACCCTGTGAGGTGGGTGGGGCTGAGAGGGCTCGCACAGCAGCTGCCCTTTCAAGGACAGAGTCTCAGAGCGGCCTACAATCTCCTTTCCCTTCCTCCCCCACAACAGACACCCTGTGAGGTGGGTGGGGCTGAGAGGGCTCGCACAGCAGCTGCCCTTTCAAGGACAGAGTCTCAGAGCGGCCTACAATCTCCTTTCCCTTCCTCCCCCACAACAGACACCCTGTGAGGTGGGTGGGGCTGAGAGGGCTCTCACAGCAGCTGCCCTTTCAAGGACAGAGTCTCAGAATGGCCTACAATCTCCTTTCCCTTCCTCCCCCACAACAGACACCCTGTGAGGTGGGTGGGGCTGAGAGGGCTCTCACAGCAGCTGCCCTTTCAAGGACAGAGTCTCAGAGAGGCCTACAGTCTCCTTTCCCTTCCTCCCCCACAACAGACACCCTGTGAGGTGGGTGGGGCTGAGAGGGCTCGCACAGCAGCTGCCCTTTCAAGGACAGAGTCTCAGAACGGCTCACAATCTCCTTTCCCTTCCTCCCCCACAACAGACACCCTGTGAGGTGGGCAGGGCTGAGAGGGCTCTCACAGCAGCTGCCCTTTCAAGGACAGAGTCTCAGAATGGACTACAGTCTCCTTTCCCTTCCTCCCCCACAACCCCCATGGTGTCACCATAACTCAACTGTGGCTTGGCAGCAAAAAAAGAAAAAGAATGGAGTTGCCAATAGGGTTCGGAAATTCCTAGAAATTTCAGGGTGGATCTTGGGCATGACAGGGTTCGGGGAGGGGGAAGCAGCTCAGCGGGTTTTAATGCCATAGAGTCCGCCTTCCAAAGCAGCCATTTTCTCCAAGGAAACAGATCTCTGTACTCTGGAGAACGACTGCAATTCTGGGAGATCTCCACCCACCACCTTGAGGGTAGCGATCCTGAAGTAAGGGAAGCCAGTTTGGTGTAGTGGTCATGTGCACGGACTCTTATACGGGAGAACCGGGTTTGATTCCCTACTCCTCCACTTTCAGCTGCTGGAACAGCCTTGGGTCAGCCATAGCTCTTGTAGGAGTTGTCCTTGAAAGGGCAGCTTCTGGGAGAGCTCTCTCAGCCCCTCCTACCTCACAGGGTGTCTGCTAAGGGGAAGGTAAAGGAGATTGTGACCGCTCTGAGACTCTGAGATTCAGAGTATAGGGCAGGGTATAAATTCAATATCTTCTTCTTTTCAGTGATCTGACTGTATCTACTGTGTCTTTAATCTACTCCCATTTTGTTACGCCTAAAATATCAAGCGACAAAAAGGCCTTGTTGCGTTATATTGGGCAATCCAAATTACCTTCCCATTACAAGCAGTGCGTAGCGCTAAGATTCCCCTCTAGTCGCATGGACAATACGCATCACATCCTCTTGAAAAGGAACGGTTAGCACAGAAAAAGAATCATTAACCTACCAAGTTGGACTCATTTTCATTTTCTTTTACTCACTCCCAACCACCCAGCCTTCTTCTCTGCAGTACAGGACAATTTGATTTTCAGACGATATTTCAGCATCATTAAACCCAATTACATCCTAAGAGGAACAGCCCATTAAAATGCATTCTTCTGGCTAATCTGTATTTCTGTTGTATCCTTCTGTTGCCCGGTCCCTTCCCTCCTAAATATGTATTTTTACCAACGGAACGTTCTTGTATATAGAGAACAAAGTCTTCTGGCTTTCCACAATACATGGTCACATCAGTATCATTAATACTTTAAAATGGCGTTTACATTTGTAAGCACGCTGAATAATTAACTCGCGCAAATCTAGCCAACTTTGCAGCAATAACTTGACATGTAACTTTTATGAGGAGAGCTTTCATTATTTATTTCGAGCGTCGCAACAATTATCCACAGCAAAATCTAGTAACCAAAAAAAAACGTGATGGGGCAGCCAGAAATCATTTTCTGGTACTGGAAATTAATTTTGTAGATTGGGGGGTCTACAAAAGGACTAAGAGCACCTAGAAACTGGAGCGGGGGCTAATCTCAGCTTGGTTCACCAATGAACCCTTAAGGGGTTAATTTTCTGTGCTCCTGGAGTTTGTCGTTGGGGAGGGATGGTGGCTCAGTGGCAGAGCACCTGCTTGGTAAGCAGAAGGTCCCAGATTCAATCCCCAGCATCTCCAACCAAAAAAGGTCCAGGCAAGTAGGTGTGAAAAACCTCAGCCTGAGACCCTGGAGGGCTGCTGCCAATCTGAGTAGACAATACTGACTTTGATGGACTGAGGGTCTGATTCAGTGTAAGGCAGCTTCATATGGTAGGGAGGGATGGTGGCTCAGTGGTAGAGCATCTGCTTGGTAAGCAGAAGGTCCCAGATTCAATCCCCAGCATCTCCAACCAAAAAAGGTCCAGGGAAGTAGGTGTGAAAAACCTCAGCTTGAGACCCTGGAGAGCCGCTGTCAGTCTGAGTAGACAATACTGACTTTGATGGACCCAGGGTCTGATTCAGTAGAAAGCAGCTTCATAAGTCTTCTATTTGGAATTTTCATGCATGCACCTTGAAAGTGTCTGATGCCATTGGAAGCTACCCACTTGCATGGAATGATACCTCTTCTAGGGTTGCCAACTTCCTGGTGGGGCCTGCGGTTCTCCCAGTATTACAGCTGTTCTGCAGACTTCAGAGATCGGTTCCCACGGAGAAAGGAGCAGCTTCCAAGGGTGGTCTCTATGGGATCACATCCCCGTTGAACCCCCTTCCCAAACTCCAATCTTCTAGTTGACACTCCAGTCTTGGCAAGTCTAGATGTCAAAATTGAGGTGGGGCTTGGCGATCTCCTGGAATTGCAACCTATCTCCAGACTACAGAGATGTGTTCCCTAGGAAAATTTGGAAGGTGGACCCTACTCAACTGAGGTCCCTCCCCTCCCCAAATCCTGCCGTCCCCAAACTCAACCAGCAAATCTCTAGGAATCTCCCAATCCGGAGCTGGTAACAGTACCGGATTAAACCCTGTGGAGGCCCCTAGGCAGTCGAAATCTTGGGGGACCCCTCGCCAATTATCTCAGAGGCTGAGTGTCCGCCCCACCGCCCATGGCCCCGGCTGCAGCCTGCAGGCCCCTTCTCAAAAGCCCCTTTGACAAAGCGGCGGGGGAGAGGCAGAGAGAGGCAAACTTGGCAACGATGCCAGCAGCAGACGCACCAAGCAGGTTGGACAAAGAGTGGCTCCATTGCCGGCTGCTCGTGCAGGCTGGGAGGTTTGCAAGCAAGGGGGGGGGGGAGGAATCGGGATCCAGCCCAGGCCCCCTAAAGTCGTGGGGGCCCATAGGCCAGTGCAGGGGTGGGGAACAGTGGCTCTCCAGATTTTTTTTGCCTACAACTCCCATCAGCCCCAGCCATTGGCCATGCTTTGCTGAGGCTGATGGGAGTTGTAGGCAAAAAAACATCTGGAGAGCCACTGTTCCTCTCCCCTGGGCCAGTGCCTACATGGCCTAATTGTTAATCTGGCTCTGGCTGGCAACCCTAACTTCACATAAGATTGCCGTGGAATTGTCCATCATCCAGTTGTCAAAATACTTTGCAATTACTGGAAGAAGAGGCCCGGAGACTTAGATTCACACTAGGGAAAGCGTGCAAAAATTACTGTCTGATTTGCTAGCTGAGAAATAAAAGCTGGATGCCTGAAGGAACGATTTGGAAACACTCCCTTTATAGTATGAGAAACGATTTTCTGTTGACTATTGGAATTTGTTTACTTTAATAAGAAACATTTTTGAAATGCAGAGAACAGCATGTCATAACAAACCTTGATACTATAAATGATCTGCGCTAACCTAATTGATGTTTAGAAGTTCTCCTTAGCATTAAAAGAGGATTATAACAAATAAGCAAAGAGGAAAGTGTGACATAACCAAAGGGCAATTTTTTTTTCACAGGTATCCACTTGCTCAGTATTTGCTGATGCCATCCGCAAATAAGAACCTAAGAAGAGCCCTACTGGATCAAATCAGAGCAGAGGTCCATCAGTGGCTATTAGCCACAGTATATATGTATGTGTGTGTGGCCACTGTGTGACACAGAGTGTTGGACTGGATGGGCCATTGGCCTGATCCAACACGGCTTCTCTTATGTTCTTACGTTCTTAAAAAGATACCACACAAATCTGAACAATTGACCATGGGGCAAGCGCATGGTGAAGCCAGTTTAGGGTGGGATGTCTGATCAAAATGTCCTGTTACAAAAGAAACTCAGTGTGATTAGAGGCGCGCCCAGATCATGCCAAGCCTGTAGCATGTCCATAGCCTTGGTGTTTTATGACTATAATATCTTATGTCACTAGTCTCTTTTGTAACGGCTTGGTAAGGCTTCATGTTGAGACGTTATAGGTTGAGTTGCAAGCTGCCTCAAGAAGGACCCAGAAGAGATGGCCTAAAGATTGCCTGAATCAATAAAGATGGCTGGATCTCTGAAAAGTGCTTTTCTCCTTCCCCTGCCCTTGTTCACATAGGGCTTTTTTTTTTTTGTAACAGGGACTCCTTGGCATATTAGGCCACCCCACCCCCGATGTAGCCAATCCTCCTGGAGCTTACAGTAGGCCCTGGACGAAGAGCCCTGTAAGCGCTTAGAGGATTGGCTACATCAGAGGGGTGTGGCCTAATATGCAAAGGAGCCCCTGCTAGAATTCTATCTCTGGGCCCTGCACTAAGAGCCCTGTAAGCTCTTGGAGGATTGGCTCCATCAGAGGGGTGTGGCCTAATATGCAAAGGAGCCCCTGCTAGAATTCTATCTCTGGGCCCTGCGCTAAGAGCCCTGTAAGCTCTTGGAGGATTGGCTCCATCAGGGGTGTGTGGCCTAATATGCAAAGGAGCCCCTGCTAGAATTCTATCTCTGGGCCCTGCACTTAGAGCCCTGTAAGCTCTTGGAGGATTGGCTACATCAGAGGGGTGTGGCCTAATATGCAAAGGAGCCCCTGCTACAAAAAAAGCCCTGTAGAAGAATAGCAGGTTTTTATACCCTGCTTTTCTCTACCTTAAGATTTCTCGAAGCTTACCTTCTCCTTCCCTTCCTTGCCACATATCAGGCACCTCGTGAGGTAGGCGGGACTGAGAGAGTTCTGAGACTGGCCCGAGGTCACCCAGCTGGCTGCATATAGGAGGAGTGGGGAATCAACCCCAGTTCTCCAGATTAGAATTTACCACTCTTAGTCACCATTCGGGCTGCCAGTCCCCAGATGGGGGACAGACAATGGAAGTTAAACAATGACTGCGATGATAAAATATAGTAACCATTTTAAAACCTTCATATATTTTAATGCTCCACATTTTAAATTTTGCATACTTCATGTTATAATAAAAATCTAATTTAAATATCCATTCATATATTTCATATTGTAAATTGTGCATACTTCATGTTGTAATAGAGGTCCAATGTTAACATTGCCATATTGCAAAAAAAAGTCTACGAGCCCCCGGATAGAGGCCCATTTCATCAGTAGACTTCCTCGGGAGTAATGCCTTTCTATGTTTTTTCCAGGTGTAACAGCCACTGTCAAGCATGCATATTTCTGAGTGCCATTGTAGTTCCTCAGGCAAAGAACAGGACACCAAGCTCTCCTGCCCCCCCCCCTACTTTACAACCTAAGGGCAATAATAAGGATGTTTACGTAGGGTTGCCAAGTCCAATTTAAGAAATATCTGGGGACTTTGGGGGTGGAGACAGGAGACTTTGGGGGTGGAGCCAGGAGACATTAGGCCTGGAGCCAAGATCAAGGCTGTGACAAGCATAATTGAACTCCTAAGGGAGTTCTGGCCATCACATTTAAAGGGACGGCACACCTTTTCAATGCCTTCCTTCCATAGGAAATAATGAAGGATAGGGGCACCTTCTTTTGGGGCTCATAGAATTGGACCCCATGGTCCAATCGTTTTGAAACTTGGGGAGTATTTTGGGGAGAGGCACTGGATGCTACACTGAAAATCTGGTGCCTTTACCTCACAAAACAGCCCCCCCAGAGCCCGCGGATCAATCTCCATTATTTTCTATGGGAATAAATCTCCATAGGGAATAATAAGAGTTCCCAGCAGACATTCCCCTCCCCTCCCCCCGCTTTCTGATGACCCTAAAGCGGGGGGGGGCTCCAAACTGGAGGATCCCCTGCCCCCACCTGGGGATTGGCAACCCTATGTTTAGGTTAACAGCTGGTAACAGTGTGATACGCCTCTCCCCCAGATTCACACAGCCAGGTCTTATCTACTTGCAGAGAAAGTGTGAGAAAGGGAGATGTTTCTATTATTTGCATTCAACATAAAAGAGATATGTAGTGGTAACCTTTGAACTCGTGACTCGAATTGGATCTGTATGTTTGAAGCTATGTAACTATGTGGGTCTGTACACGTCATTACTTCCAAGGCTTCTGTCCTTGGTAAAGCTATGCGGTTTTTACAATAAAGCAACTTTTGATTTAATAACAAAAGACTGATGATTGAGAAATATCTATGCTTGACAGCCGCTAGTACTGACCAATGTTCATGATTCTTCTTACCGCATCTTTTCTCTCAATCACTCCAAGACCGTGAAGTGTGTACATTTTTCATGTAGGAGCTAGAGCCAGTTCAACCTGATTCATTTAACCAGATGCTCAAGCCTTCTGGAGTTTGCTGGCCTGTAGCCCTCTATGAATATATTAGGTAAGCTGTTCTTTAGATGGCCATTTGCTCTTATTTTCTTTGTAATTAATTTTAACGTCGAGCAGGCCCTTCTTTTTTGCAGCAATTTTAGCTCAAAACACTTAAGTGTATGGTTTCAAACATGCCAGTACTGTGCCTATCCTGAATTCAAAACCTCTTAGAATTTACTGGCCAGTATGGAGGCCCTCCCCCCACTTCAGGGTTATCAGAAAGTAGGAGGGGAGGAAATGTCTGCTGGGCACTCCATTATTCCCTATGGAGACCGATTCCCATAGGGTATAATGGAAAATTGATCTATGGGTATCTGGGGCTCTGGGGGGCTGTTTTTTTTGGGGGGGGGTTAGGTAGAGGCACCATATTTTCAGCATAGCATCTGATGACTCTCCTCAAAATACCCCCCAAGTTTCAAAAATATTGGACCAGGGGGTCAAATTTTATGAACCCCAAAAGAAGGTGCCCCTCTCCTTCATTATTCCCAGTGGAGGGAAGGCATTGAAAAGGTACACAGTCCCTTTGAATGTGATGGTCAGTACTCCCTTAGGAGTTCAATTGTGCTTGCCATGCCCTTGCTCCTGGCTCCACCCGAAAGCCTTCTGACTCCACCCCCAAAGTCCCCAGAGATTTCTTGAGTCGGACTAAATGTCAAGCATTAGATTTCAAAGTAACCAGTCCTTGAGTTGTGAAACAAAGTTTGGTTTATTGATAATCCATGTGGCTCAGCCGAGCTAAAAATTGGAACTGATACAGTGTAACAGTAAAATGCGTACTTAAAGATGGCGCATCAAAAGTTCTATAAACAATCCTACATTCTCTAAACAATTCTATATTCACGTGTGAAATTTCTCACTGTGACTTCCTTATCTCAACTGCGGTCGGGCGCTTCCTGGGTTCCAGCCTTGCTGGCATGGGAATTAGTCCCAGGAGGTTTTATCTTCAAAGAGTTCATTCCTGCATTTGTTAGTAAAAGCGAAAGGAGCAGGAAGGGGGTTTACTACTTTGATGTGCCCAAGCTAAATCCAGGGTTAGTAACATTTCTATAATCTGGCAACTATAATCAAGAAGAATAGACAATGCTTGACACTAAGCAGCCCTCGTCACCGTACCACGCTGGCTCTCACTCTTGTGAGGTACAAAATTCCCTCAGTCTTTCCTTGCATTTTTGGGCTCTTCCCTGAGGCCTCCATCCAGCAGTTGCTGGAACAGACTGGCGGAAAAGGTGAAGCTTCACTCATCCAATCAGACATCTTTATAGACAGGCAGCCAGTATGAATGTCACCGCTAGACTGATTTAATGGAGATGGAACTATTATTAATGACAAGGGGGTGAGGGGGAATGAAAGAAGTCAAAAGCCCATCTGCTAATTGTAGGGACGATGGAGTCAAGCAGGCAATATCTTAAGAGATTTAAAGCCAAAGTCCTTTTTTTAAAAAAAAAAAATCCTTTTGAGCTCTTCTCTATTGATTCTTAAACAATACCCTCCCCACATTTAACGTCTTTGTCAGCAGAATGTTTTCAATCTTAGACGTAAAGGGGCATAAAGATGGGGTGAGGGCCATTTGAGAGACAGAAATCTGTGATTTATAAAAAATAAAAAATAAAAGGAGGGAAATGGCAATTTGCAGACGGTAACCTGAAAGCTCTTTCTTTGAACAGGAAACAAAACAAAAAAAAAGTACGCTCGTTCTTTTAAAAGAAGTTTCTAAATGGACTAAGCGTTACTTTCAACAAATGGGCCACATTTATGCGGAGATTAAAGCACATCTTGACTTGAAAAACGTTCTGTCTTTTCTGTGGAGAAATCCTTGTGGAAATGAATGTGCTTATTCAAGACGATGCCTCCCTCTGGGGAGAAGCTGAAGGGGCTGGTTGAAGCCCCGTCCTCACCTGCACTTCTAATTTAGCGGCCCTGTGTGAAATCACGTATGCTGGTTCTCCAGAGGCCCACAAATCTTGACTAACAGAGGTAGCAAGCCAAGATGTATCCTTATCAGGGCTTTTTTTATGTAGCAGGAACTCCTTTGCATATTAGGCCACACCCCCTGATGTAGCCAATCCTCCTGGAGCTTCCAGTAGGCAACCATAAACCATGACAAGGGCTTTTTTTGTAGCAGGCAGGCCTTTGCATATTAGGCCACACCCCCTGTTGTAGCCAATCCTCCAAGAGCTTACAGGGCTCTTCGTCCAGGGCTAGGGTTGCCAATCCCCAGGTGGGAGCAGGGGATCCCCCGGTTTGGAGGCCCTCCCCCTGCTTCAGGGTTGTCAGAAAGCGGGGGGGAGGGGAAGGAAATGTCTGCTGGGAACTCTGTTATTCCCTATAGAGATTTATTCCCATAGAAAATAATAGAGAATTGATCTGCAGGTATCTGGGGCTCTAAGGGGCCTGTTTTTTGGGATAGAGGCAAAAATTTTCAGTATAGCATCTAGTGCCTCTCCCCAAAATACCCCCCAAGTTTCAAAAAGATTGGACCAGGGGGTCCAATTCTATGAGCCCCAAAAGAAGGTGCCCCTATCCATTATTTCCTATGGAAGGAAGGGATTGAAAAGGTGTGCCGTCCCTTTAAATGTGAGGGCCAGAACTCCCTTTGGAGTTCGATTATGCTTGTCACAGCCTTGATCTTGGCTCCACCCCTAATGTCTCCTGGCTCCACCCCCAAAGTCCCCAGATATTTCTTAAATTGGACTTGGCCTACTGTAAATTCTTGGAGGATTGGCTACATCAGGGGGGTGTGACCTAATATGCAAAGGAGTTACTGCTATGAAAAAAGCCCTGGCCACAATTATCCAACTTCTGATGGATTTGCTCCCCTGGTTCCGATTTACCAGGAAACACCCCAAAAAGTGGAAAGGTTATTTGAAAAAAAGCTTCTGAAAAGGATCTCCAATTAACAGGGCAGGCTGTGGCAAAAGCCGGTGGGTGGCTTCTCTAACCGGCGGCCAAAGCGAGAATTTTGGAGCAGGTGAAAACATGTTAAAATCATCTTTGATTGAACAAAGTGTCTGGCAACCACTCCGTATGTCGGTTGTGCAGTGCTTTATCAGGCCGGGCGGCAGAAAGGAATTGGGACTAATCTAATCTAGAAGGAGCAGAAGCATAATAATAATAGCAAAAAGCACTTTAAGGCCTGACGGAGACACAGAACCGGTCGCAACCCAGCAGTAAGCTGAACGTTGCGGGGAAAAAGGGAAGAGTAAAGCCACAGAGCCGAGATGCTTCTCAAAAGATAAGCCCGGCCCTAAATCCGTTGCTTTCCTTCAGCTGCCCACGGTGCGGAAGGAGCAGTTTAATCGACATCCAACAGGGTTGGGGGTTTTTTTTAAAAAAAAAAATAGCCCAAATTGCATTTAGGGCTATTGTGTAGAGGGGAAGATAGCATTTGATCGAAACCACTTCCTGGCATCGAAGAGGTTTCTTGGAAGCAGGAGTCAGACTGGTTGTAGAAAAATATTTCCACAAATGGCATCTAATTTCTCGCCTTGTGTGACGGACAGGCCTCGAATTCAGCAGGAGCTCACAGGAGGGCAGCTCCCAAACCTTTCTGAGGCTTCCCCCTCTTCCTCCCCCCCCCACCCCGACCTTGTCCATTGAATAATAGCTGCAGCTGCATAACAATCCCTGGATTAGGAGAGTGGGCAGCCAGCCAACCACTCCCAGCAGCCCTCATTAATCCCTGGAGAACCCCGCACTACCCTGTCTCCACGTCTTATGGGATTTTGGGCAGCAGGTGGCTTGCTGGCCTTTTGACTATGGAGGTGGGAGTGGCCAAGGAGAGCCCCAGGCGAGCGAGGCCTGCTTGGGCTGGCTGGATCTCTCTCCTTTCTTGCATTGGGTTGCTTTTGGCTGGTGGGGGGTAGCATATGCTAATAAATTATGCTAATGAGCTCCACCACCTATTTTTCTACAAAACGACCCCTAGTGACGGATATCGTGGATGTTGTTCCAAGATGCTTTGTCGTCCCCTGATATTGATGTGGTTGCCAGGTCTCTTCAAGATATCAGGGGGGTTAAGGTTGGGAAACTCCTGGATGGAGCTTGGGAGGTCAGGGATCTCAGTGGGGCTCCAACCATCCAAACTATCCATTTTCTGCAGAGGAATGGATCTCTACAGTCTGGAGATGAGCTGCAATTCCAGGGGATCCCCAGGCCCCACCTAGAGCCTGGCATCACTACTTCTTCTGTTCAGTTTTCCCCTTAAGAACATAAGAGAAGTCATCTTGGATCAGGCCAATGGCCCATCCAGTCCAACACTCTGTCACACAGTGGCCCAAAAACCCCAGGTGCCATCAGGAGGTCCACCAGTAGGGCCAGGACACTAGAAGCCCTCCCACTGTTGCCCCCCTCAAAGCACCAAAAATACAGAGCATCACTGCCCCCGACATAAGAACATAAAAGAAGCCATCTTGGATCAGGCCAATGGCCCATCCAGTCCAACACTCTGTCACACAGTGGCCCCAAAACCCCAGGTGCCATCAGGAGGCCCACCAGTGAGGCCAGGACACTAGAAGCCCTCCCACTGTTGCCCCCCCCCCAAGCACCAAGAATACAGAGCATCACTTGCCCCAGACAGAGAGTTCCATCTATACTGTGTGGCTAATAGCCACTGATGGACCTCTACTCCGTATGTTTATCCAATCCCCTCGAAGCCATCTATGCTTGTAGCTGCCACCACCTCCTGTGGCAGTGAAAGTGTTGGAGGTGTTTTACTATGTTGTAAATGTTTACTTGTAACCTTCTGCTGATATCTACCAAGTTTTTCCATTTTTGTCTCCTGATGGCCAGAACTGAACAACTTTGTAAATTTTTTTATATATATTTCAGTACATTTGATGAGCTGCAGAAATGCCTCTGTATTCATCTCCAGACTACAGAGATCAGTTCCTCTGGAGAAAATGGATGTTTCGGAGGGCAGACTCTATGGCACTGTATCCCTCGGAGCAGGCCCGGGGCTAGGGGTGTCTGCGTCCCCAGGCCGATCTTCTTACCTGTGCCCCTTTCTAGTGGCTTTTTTGTGCACGCCCAAATGACGTAATGATGATGTCACTGCCACGCGCTGCCCCCCCCACAACTGCCGAGCCGGCTGCGGGCACAGGGAGGGCAGGGAGGGGACCGCACTACAGCGGGCAGCGGGGGGGCAGGGAGGCAAACAGCGGCTTTGGGGAGGGGACGGTGGCAGCAGGCAGGGGGCGGAGAAGCAGATGGCAGCTGTTGGGAGGGGACGGTGGCAGCAGGCAGGGGGCGGGGAGGTGGACGGCGGCTGTGGGGAGGGGACAGCAGCAGTAGGCAGGGGATGGCGGCAGGCGTGAGGGGAGGGGATGGTGGCAGCAGGCAGGGGATGGCGGCAGGCGTGGGGGGAAGCGACGGTGGCAGCAGGCAGGGGGTGGGGAGGCGGACGGCGACTATGGGGAGGGATGGTGGCAGCAGGCAGGGGATGACAGCTGGCGTGGGGGGAGGGGACGGTGGCAGCAGGCAGGGGAGGCGGACGGCAGCTGTGGGGAGGGGACGGCGGGGAGAGAATGGCATGGCAGCTGGCAGGGGCAGCGATGGGCGTGAGGAGGCAAACGGCAGCAGGCAGGCAGCTGCGGGGAGGGGGCGGTAGTGGGCACAGGGAGAGGGGATGCCTCATGGCACTCCTAGGCCACGTGGCCCCCGAGGCGGCTGCCTACTTGGCCTACTCCCACACGCCGCGCCTTCCTCTGAGGTCCCTGTCCTCCCCCCAGGCTCTATTCCCAGATCTGTGAGTTTCCCAATCTGGATCAGGCAGTAGGGTTGCCAAGTCCAATTCAAGAAATATCTGGGGACTTTGGGGGTGGTACCAGGAGACTTTGGGGTGGAGCCACTAGCAAGGTTGTGATAAGCATAATTGAACTCCAAAGAGAGTTCTGGCCGTCACATTTAAAGGGACTGCACATCTTTTAAATGCCTTCCCTCCATTGGAAGTAATGAAGGAAATAGGGGCACCTTCTTTTGGGGTTCCTAGAACTGGACCCCCTGGTCCAATCTTTTTGAAACTTGGAGGGTATTTTGGGGAGACGCGCTGGATGCTATGCTGCAAATGTGGTGCATCTATCTCAAAACATAGCTCCCGTAGAGCCCCAGATACCCACAGATCAATTCCCCATTATACCCTATGCCTATGGGAATGTCTCCATAGGGAAGAATGAAGTGCCTAGCAGACGTTTCCCTCCTCCCCCCACCCTGCTTTCTGATGACCCTGAAGTGGGAGGAAGGCCTCCAAACTGGGGGATCCTCTGCCCCACCTGGGAATCGGCAACCCAACTCTTCACTGTCGCTGGAGGAAGCTGTGGCAATTATTTTGCGGCCATTTTGTTACGCTCAAAATGAGTACTATACCTAAGATATAGGTGAGTTCTAATTGTCAGTATCTCTTGGCGGTAGAGCATCTGCTTGGCAGACAGAAGGCCCCAGGTTCGATCCCCGGTATCTCCATTGAAAAGATCTCGTGGTAGGGGATTCGAAAGGCCTCTGTCTGAGACCCTGGAGAGCTGCTGCCAGTCTGAGTAGACAATACTGACCTTGATGCTCAGTATGAAGAACGGCTTTCTCAAGAAATTTATATAGAATTACCTCATTGCTGCCTAGCTTACAACTTGAGAGCGTTATGCCAATATTAAATCGAAGGCTGGGACCAAATGAATAGGTAAGCACATTGCAACAATGGGTGAGTTTTAAGAGTATATGTTCCCCGTAATGGTTAAATTGAATAATCTGGAGACTGCGTTATGATTTCATCCCTGGGTCCCAAAAATGCACCGTAATAGTTCAATAACAACCTTTATAAGTATTTTGTTATTTGTGTTTTTAAGGTGGTTCTACAGGAAGCCTTAGCGCTTGTATGGGAAGCGTTTTGGCCAGCAATAAATTGGAAAATTTTACACTTGCTTTGAGTGAAGGAAGCTGGCTTACTCCTTTATCGTATACAACACAACAAGACAAGGACTTTTGTAATACTGATGAAGTGTAACACGAAACGCGTTTGTTGTAACTAGTTACTTGCATGTTGTACCACTTTAAAATCGCTACGGGCTCTGTCGAAATTGGTTTAAAAGTCTTTTATGGTTGTTATTGCGGATTTTTGTATCTAAGACATTTGTCAATCTAGAAACGGTTGTATATTTTTAAAGTACGTATATCAAGAAGTAATTATATTAAAAAGTATGGAAGCCTATTCACATCACAGTTGGTTTTTTGTAATTTATCTCCACTGTAATCCCATTGTTGATTACTGCCCCACCTGGAGATTGGCAACCCTATCAGGCAACTCAAACCCCTTCCCCCTATCCTCCTCTACTCACGGGCGGGGGGGGACCTGACTTGGGAAACATTAGTCTTGTTTTAGGGGAAAAGTAGCAAAAAAAAAAATGAATTCCTTCCCTCTGTTAAATGAACTGTTGAACAATTCCAGCTAGATGCCAAATGTTTAGTTTTAAAAAGCCATTGAAAGAACTCTTGAGCTCATACATCAAATGTTCCTGTACAATCTTTCACCTCTTTACATTTAGTGAGCATTTTTTGAACTAGCTCCCCAATAAGCCGTGAACACCTTAGGCGTGAAAGTTTCCCTGCTGTCATCATTAAACCTTAAGAGGGCCGTTTCTCATAAAAAGCAGCAAATCTGAAAGGAATTGGGGTTTTTTCAAAATTCAGTTTTAGTGGCATCTAATCCAAGATGATTGTCAAAGACGTCAGGCGGGCCTCGCTGATTTTTTTTTTTATCGTGTGCTGCGGATGTCTGCTTATATGGAAAAACCGAAGAGAAACCCTCAGACAAATCAGCGAAGTAACTGGCCACACAATTCCATTTGACATGAAGACAGTTTTATTACCCTGGTTGAAGGCGGTTATTGACAATAATGATGTAGAATTTGTGGCGAATCTACTTACAGAAGCAAAAATGCGGGTCGCTTCTTATCGGAGGCGGGCGGGAAACAGCCCTGAGGTAACATCAATAACGGAATGTTTTAGACAAATTTGGACTGTGGCATCCATGTTATGTCAAAATTAATTTATTTATTTTGGGTCTGGTTTTCGCCAGCGAGCGCGCTTATGCGAGTGGATATTGTTTGTCACGTATCGGAATGATAAATTCCAAGATAAGGCCCCTTCTTGTATGCTTTTTTTCTATGTTCTAATGATGGTTCATCTTTCCTTAAAAATTACTATTATTAATAATAATAATAATAAAGAAGCAGCCTAGGGAAGAGACAAACTGAAGCACAAAATATTGCTACAATAAATCGAACGTTTACAGAGGAACTTGTATAGTGGGATGGTTTATTTATCAAAAAAAAACTATGAGTGGAGGAAAATAGTCCACAGAGTTTTTTCATACATGCCCACTCAAGATTCTGTGCTATATTATAACAGATAGTTTCTATAGGGATCCTCCGTGAATGCAACAGATGGAACAGGTTTCATAGAATCATAGAGTTGGAAGGAACCTCCAGGGTCATCCAGTCCAACCCCTTGCACAATGCAGGAAACTCACAAACACCACCCCCGAAATTCACAGGATCTTCATTGCTGTCAGATGGCCATCTAACCTCCGTTTAAAAACCTCCAAGGAAGGAGAGCCCACCCACAGACACCTCCCGAGGAAGCCTGTTCCTCTGAGGATCCACTTAACGGTCAGGAAGTTTTTCCTGATGTTGAGCCGGAAACTCTTTTGATTTCATTTCAACCCATTGGTTCTGGTCCTACCTTCCGGGGCCACAGAAAACAATTCTACGCCATCCTCTCGACGGCAGCCCTTCAAGTACTTGAAGATGGTGATCCTATCACCTCTCAGCCGCCTCCTCTCCAGGCTAAGTATGCCCAGCTCCTTCAGCCTTGCTTCATAGGACTTCATCTCCTTTATCTTCATCGCCCACAACAGACATCCTGTGATGTGGGTGGGGCTGAGAGATCTTTTTACAGCTGTCCTTTCAATGACATCTCTGGGAGAGAACTATGGATAGGATTTGAGGATGGAGCCAGGAGACTTTGGGGGTGGAGCCAGGAGCAAGGGTGCGACAAGCATAATTGAACTCCAAGGGAGTTCTGGCCATCACATTTAAAGGGACCGCACACTTTTTAAAATGCCTTCCTTCCATAGGAAACAATGAAGGATAGGGGCACCTTCTTTTGGGGCTCATAGAATTGGACCCCCTGGTCCAATATTTTTGAAACTTGGAGGGCATTTTGAGGAGATGCACTGAATGCTATACTGAAAATTTGGTGCCTCTACCTCAAACATCCTCCCCCCCCCCAGAGCCCCAGATACCCGCAGATCAATTCTCCATTATTTCCTATGGGAATAAGTGTCCATAGGGAATAATAGAGTTCCCAGTAGACATTTCCCTCCCCTCTCCCAGCTTTCTAATGACCCTGAAGCAGGGGGAGGGCCTCCAAACCAGGGGATATCCTGCCCCCACCTGGTGATTGGCAACCCTAGCTATGGCTGACCCAAGGTGGCTAAAAAGGCAAATGCAATTTTGGGCTGTATCAACAGAAGTATAGTGTCCAGATCACGTGATGTGATGGTATCGCTTTATTCTGCTCTGGTAAGACCTCGCCTGGAGTATTGTGTTCAGTTTTGGGCACCGCATTTTAAGAAGGATATAGACAAGCTGGAACGGGTCCAGAGGAGGGCAACGAAGATGGTGAGGGGTCTGGAGACCAAGTCCTATGAGGAAAGGTTGAAGGAGCTGGGGATGTTTAGCCTGGAGAAGAGGTGACTGAGAGGAGATATGATCACCATCTTCAAGTACTTGAAGGGCTGTCATCTAGAGGATGGTGTGGAATTGTTTTCTGTGACCCCGGAAGGTAGGACCAGAACCAATGGGTTGAAATTAAATCAAAAGAGTTTCCGGCTCAACATTAGGAAGAACTTCCTGACCATTAGAATGGTTCCTCAGTGGAACAGCCTTCCTCGGGAGGTGGTGGGCTCTCCTTCCTTGGAGGTTTTTAAGCAGAGGCTAGATGGCCACCTGACAGCAATGAAGATCCTGTGAATTTAGGGGGAGGTGTTTATGAGTCTCCTGCATTGTGGAGGGGGTTGGACTAGATGACCCTAGAGGTCCCTTCCGACTCTATGATTTTATGAAGCCCATTCCAGCAGCTGCAAGTGGAGGAGTGGGGAATCAAACCCAGTTCTCCCAGATAAGAGTCCATGCGCTAAACCACTACACCAAACTGGCTTTCCATTCCCCTGGGTATCAAAGTTAACAACAAATCCGGGGCAAGTTACATGTCCACACCTCTTTCTCAGCCCTTAAGCAATGGGGACCACCCTGGTAACATAACTGCTTGTGTCTAATGGCTTTATAAAAATATTGCAGTTTTTAATTTCAAGCCATCTTGCACAGAACTCTGAAGAAGCGGCAGAGAAATATTCCGAATCAATCAATCAATAGCCTTTTAGCATTCAGAGTGGCCAACGCACATTATGCTTGCTCTCCAATTACGCAACCTTTTGCTTCAAGTGTATTTGCAATGCTTAGTGGGTTTATGGTTAATCTCTCCACTTTGTAGCGGACTCTCTGCTGGGGACTGGTTTAAAACGCTGCTGTGGAATCCTACCTTATTTGCTTAAGTTTATGCACTGCTTGTTTATGTGTCCCACATTATAAGCATCTTTCTGACACTTCTATAATTCATGACTTTTTGCCATTTATTCATGAACCACGCAGGTTGCTTTTGTGCAAATAGGACTAGGCTAGGCTGGAATATGAGAAAATGGAGTCCCGCATCATCAGGATAAATGATTTTTTTTTCTGCATCTGTTAAATGATAGGGGAGAATCTGGAAATGATTTAGAAGTCTTCCCTCGTGATCTCCCCAACTTTCGGGCAAGAACTCTATTCAAATCTTCTCCCAAAACATTCCCAATGGCAAATTTCTCCGGATTCTCCCACCGCAGTTGATCAAACCCTCCTCGGTTTTGATGTGCACTCGTAGATTCAAATTAAATGGCATCACACGCTGACATTTATATCTGCCATTTTCATCTTACGTTCACATTTTGGGCACAGCACAAATGTTTACTTCAGTTCATAAATCGCCATTCCCCCATTTGTTTTGCTTTGTTCGAAATGTGACAAGCTGCGGGTTGTAGAAGAGCATAAATCTGTTGAGGATGGCACAGTCAATGTGTCCTGTCTCTGTGTTTAACATTCAGACAGCCCATTCTCAAAGCTTAGTATAGCGGCAGCATTAGGCTTCCCAACCCTCCCGCCCTGGCGGGGGAAACCAGGATTTCCACCCTCTTCTCCCGCTCCCCAAAAATACCCAAGCGGGGGGAGGGGGGAAACGGCGCCGGGGTGCCCTCCTTTCCCCTCTCCTAAGACCTCCTTTCCCCCTCTCCTAAGACTTCAACTTGGTGAGGGAAAGGCCATTGACCATTACAGGGGCAGCGGCAGCCCGGCGCCGCCTCCTCTCAGCTACTGGGGTGCGAGGAAGGAAAGGGGGGGGAGAGAGGAGAGCATTCCGCTGCCAAGGAGACGCGGATTGTTTGCTCTCCCTGCCGCCGCCGCAAGGCTCTTCTCCCTTCGAACTCTTGCGGCCGGCGGGAAGCCGGTAAAGGGGCGCGCGAGGTTCTTTCGCCTCTGTCTCCCCGCGGCAACGAAGCTGGACGGCCGGCGGGAGCGGCGAGGGTGAGGGGAGCCCCCTTTCTCGTGGTGGTGGCGGGGGGGAGCCGACCCTGTCTTTCGCAGCCTCGCGCAAGGCAAAGGGACGCGCGGCGTTTTCACATCCTCTCCACAGCCCTGCGAGGTCGGCCGATGCCGGCCTAGGGTTGCCAATCCCCAGGTGGGGACGGGTTCCCGCGCTTGGGGCATCAGAAAGAGCCTGTCCCTTTAAATGTGATGGCCAGAACTCCCTTGGCGTTCAATTCTGCTTATCACACCCTTGCTCCTGGCTCCGCCCCCAATGTCTCCTGGCTCCACCCCCAAAGTCCCCAGATATTTCTTGAATTGGACTTGGCAACCCTAGGCAGCATAGTTATTTGGTACCCTGTTATGAGTGGAGTCTGAGACTGGGAAGGGTAGACTGATGGTACTCGGAAAGCTTTGAAGGCAAGGGTGTGTCACTGGAGGCCAAGAGCAAGAGAAGAAGGAGAGTGGATTTATACTCCACCCTTAACTACCTGAAGGAACCTCAGATCTAGGGTTGCCAATCCCCAGGTGGGGGCAGGGGATCCCCCGGTTTGGAGGCCCTCCCCCCCGCTCCAGGGTCATCAGAAAGCAGGGGGAGGGGAGGGAAATGTCTGCTGGGAACTCTATTATTCCCTATAGAGTTTTATTCCCATAGAAAATCATGGAGAATTGATCCACGGGTATCTGGGGCTCTGGAGGGGCTGTTTTTTGGGGTAGAGGCACCAAATTTTTAGCATAGCATCTAGTGCCTCTCCCCAAAATACCCCCCGTTTCAAAAAGATTGGACCAGGGGGTCCAATTCTATGAGCCCCAAAAGAAGGTGCCCCTATCCTTCATTATTTCCCATGGAAGGAAGGCATTGAAAAGGTGTGTCGTCCCTTTCAATGTGATGGCCAGAACTCACTTTGGAGTTCAATGATGCTTGTCACAGCCTTGATCTTGGCTCCACCCCTAATGTCTCCTGGCTCCACCCCCAAAGTCTCCTGGCTCCACCCCCAAAGCCCCCAGATATTTCTTGAATTGGACTTGGCAACCCTACTCAGAGCTGTTTATAATCTCCTTTCCCTTCCCCTCCCCATAACAAACACCTTGTGAGGTAGGTGGGGCTGTGTGTGAAGGAACACACAACGATACGCAGGGAAGGAAGCACATGCCGTTCCTCTGTCCTCTCCACCTACCTTACAGGGCCGCAAAAGGAGCAGACAAAACCCACACAGATTGTGTAATGTGTAATGAGACACACACACGCCCCGACAGCTCCCATAGCTCGCTTGGCAGAGGAAACCTCCACAAAATAGGCACAGCCTGGCCCAAAAAAAAGGGTTCCGATCCCAAGGAAGATCCCTCAAGTAATGAGACCGGGGTGGTAGGGTCCCTAGTGTTGGAATTCTGAGTATTTCTATTGCATGTCTAGGCAATGTTCAGTCATGAGAGGGTTAAATATGTTTAACAGTTCATGTTGTTGAGCTGACTCAGGAAGGGATCTCCGGCTCACTGCCAATGAGATGAGAGCTGATGGAATGTTAAGGAGAAGGTTGGAAACGACTGTCGGCAGTTTCGGATCTGTGGGGAGCTGATGGGAGTCCCGAGCACGTTAACAATAGAGTAAGGATAAGAACATAAGAGATGCCATGTTGGATGAGGCCAATGGCCCATCTAGTCCAACGCTCTGTGGCACACAGTGCCGCCCCCCACCCCCACCCCAGGCACCAAGAAGACAGAGCATCACTGCCCCAGACAGAGAGTTCCAACAATATGCTGTGTCTAATAGCCACTGATGGACCTCTGCTCCATATTTTATCCAATCCCTTCTTGAAGCTGGCTATGCTTGTAGCCGCCGCCACCTCCTGTGGCAGTGAATTCCACATGTTAATCACCCTTTGGGTGAAGAAGGACTTCCTTTTATCCGTTTTAACCCGACTGCTCAGCAATTTCATCGAATGCCCACGAGTTCTTGTATTGTGAGAAAGGGAGAAAAGGACTTCTTTCTCTACCTTCTCTATCCCATGTAAACCTCCATCATGTCACCCCGCAGTCGACGTTTCTCCAAGCTAAAGAGCCCCAAGCGTTTTAACCTTTCTTCATAGGGAAAGGGTTCCAACCCTTGAAGCATTCTAGTCGCCCTGTGAACTGTTGAACTGTCTGGGAAAGGTTAAACAGTTTCCCTCACAAAATTTCCCAGCACCTAGGACTTCTTCCAGTCAACATCCTGGTTGCAGCGTTCCGGACCAGCTGAAGTTTCCAAAAAGATTTCAAGGACGGACTGCCACTGCAGATTTCAAGGACAGCAGTCTAACCTAGATATAACAGCCGGAGGGAAAGGAAAGGTCCCCTGTGCAAGCACCAGTCTTTTCCAACTTTGGGGTGACGTTGCTTTCACAACGTTTTCACAGCAGACTTTTTACGGGGTGGTTTGCCATTGCCTTCCCCAGTCATCAACACCTCCCCCCCCCCCCAGCAAGCTGGGTACTCGTTTTACCAACCTCGGAAGGATGGAAGGCTGAGTCAACCTCGAGCTGGCTACCTGAAAACCCAGCTTCCGCCGGGGATCGAACTCGGGTCGTGAGCAGAGCTTAGGACTGCAGTACTGCAGCTTTCTGCGCCACAGGGCTCTTATAACAGCTGGAGTATGCTTTGAATTCAGCTTTCGCCTGCATCTTATCGGATTTGACCGGAGTCTTCCTCTAATGTCGCTCTAGCCATTCACCTGGGCTCAGCCTCTAACACTTGCGAGAGGGTGCTTGGGAGCGATCGTGTCAACCACCCCGTTCGTTTCTTCATTCTAGAGATCGATGGGCATTGACAAGAGCACCAGCCATATCTGAAAAGAAGTGCCCCTAGAATTGTCAGAAAGCCATTTTGATCCATCTAGTTTCTGGGCCGGATCTTTTTAATAGATTCCCCTCCTCTGCAGAGTCTTGATGTCTCCGTGAGTCTAAATTTGGGCAAATAACGATCCATCCGGGGCTTTTTTTGTAGCAGGAACTCCTTTGCATATTAGGCCACACACCCCTGATGTAGCCAATCCTCCAAAGAGCTTGCAGTAGGCCCTGTAAGAGCCCTGTAAGCTCTTGGAGGATTGGCTGCATCAGGGGGGGTGTGGCCTAATATGCAAAGGGGATCCTGCTACCAAAAAAAGCCCCAGATCCATCCTTGACAAAAGAACTATCATCAGTTCCTTCACCCTCAGATCTCATTCCTCCCCACCCCCTAGGGTTGCCAAGTCCCCCGCAGCCATAGAGTTTTCCCTCCCCAAATGCTAGAGCATCCGGGGAAACCATAGAGTTTTCCCAGAAACGCCTAGAGTGGTCGGCGCGCAACATTGCCGGCGCGATGATGTCATTCCCAGGTGATGTCATCGTGCTGGCGACGTCAGGGGAGGTCCCTCCCCCGCCAGCCCAATGTGGGGGCTTGACGGCCCTACCCCCCCAAAAAAAACCCCCAAAATACCAGATCAAGTGGGTGACTTGCACGTTTTTTCTACACATATCTGTCTGATAAAGTGAGCTGTGATTCACGAAAGCTCATCTCAAAATAAACGTCGGTAGTGCTTAAGGCACCGTTGGACTTCTGTTTTACTTTTCTGTGACAAACTAACACACCCCCTGTCAATAATCCCGGAGAGTTTATTTGAACCAGCAGTTTCTCAGCAAGTCAGTCTGGACATTTCTGTTTGGGGCTTTCACTGGAAGCTTTCCTGCTGAGGTAATCATTTTCCTTTTTAAGCCCTGCAGCTCAGTTCATGAATAAAGTCGCCTGCACCCCACGCTTTTCCTTTTCCACTTTCCCACACCAGTGCCACAAATAAATATTTTCAAATAATTCCCCGATTACAAAATTAGTCCAGTACTATAACTTACGAACGCAACCCCAATACAGAAAGCAAAAGCGGCGTTTGTCCTTGAATCTTAAAAGATTGCCGGGAGGTAATCTCGCTAAATGTTCAGAGAGCCTTCAAGTTCAGATGAGCCATGAGACGCATAAATATCCGGCGTGGAGATCTATCTCCCAGTTCCTATGTCTTCCATCCACCTCTCTCATGAAACTGTTCCGTTTTGTCTTTAAAATATATCCGCAGTTTTGACTTAACAACAACGGCGAAAAAACATCCGCAGGAAGCAATATGCTCAAAGCCTGAGTTTATTAACGCGGTTCTGCCGCCATCCCCTATTGATCTTGTAGATGAAATTATTAATTTCACGTGTGTTCAGGTTTCTAACAAAATGTTTCTGCCTTCCTCACGTTGGGACTGAAGGCGGATTCCACAGAGGCAGTCAATGCGATCGACAGGATGCAATAAACAATGCATCAAGACCCCGGCAGTTCAATTATCAGAAATGGTCCATTCTAAGAATGGCTATTTATTGATACATAGAATCATAGAATTGCAGAGTTGGAAGGGACCTCCAGGGTCATCTAGTCCAACCCCCTGCACAATGCAGGAAACTCACAAATGCCTCCCCCTAAATTCACAGGATCTTCATTGCTGTCACATGACCATCTAGCCTCTGCTTCAAAACCTCCAAGGAAGGAGAGCCTTGAACCCTTGAAAATATATGAGGAAATCTCAAATCCCAAAGTGAGAAGCTATGCAGGCTTCAGTGGTAATGAGCCACAATGATATTGTCACAGAAAGCAGTTTTAAATTAATAAATATTTTAAACCAGCAGGTAACACTCCTTATATAGCCTGTGCCCCTCCCTCGTATAAAACAAATTCTGGAAAAAAAATAAGTAAATATATACAATTTGCATCGTATATACACGACAAAAATATTTTCTTGAAAAGAAATTAATATTTTTATTGTGCAGCAGCAGTTATGCAACAGAGAATAAACAGAACAATTGCCATGTTCATTCACATGTGTGCAGCTGAAATGATAGATCAGCAAGACGGACCTTGCGAAAACTGACTTTGGCAGGCTTTTGCCCTTCTCTTGTAGTCCTGACCCAAACCACTACAGATTCAAAGGAAAGCAGGAAGCAAGCAGTCCCTTTCCCAGGCCCTTTCGTAGGTGTGCACATAATCAGGCAAGAACAACCATGGTAACTAGGGTTGCCAATCCCCAGGTGGGGGCAGGGGATCCCCCAGTTTGGAGACCCTCCCCCCACTTCAGGGTCATCAGAAAGTGGGGGGGGGGGGTCTGCTGTAATTCACTCATTAATCCCTATGGAGACCGATTCCCATAGGGAATAATGGAGAATTGATCTGAGGCTCTGAGGGGAGGCTGTTTTTCGAGGTAGAGGCACCACATCTGCAGCAGAGCATCCAACACCTCCCCTCAAAAGACCCTCCAAGTTTCAAAAGGTTTGGACCAGGTGGTCCAATTCTAGGAGCCCCAAAAGAAGGTGCCCCTATCCTTCATTCTTTCCAATGGAGGGAAGGCCTTTAAAAGGTGTGCAGTCCCTTTAGATGTGATGGCCAGAACTCCCTTTGGAGTTCAATGATGCTTGTCACAACCTTTCTCCTGGCTCCACCCCAAAGTCCCCAGATATTTCTTGAATTGGACCTGGCAACCCTATTCGTAACTCTCGAGACCAGGCAGAAAGGAACGTTTTAAGTGTTACATAGAGACAACAACAGAAGAAGAAGAAGAAGAAGAAGAAGAAGAAGAAGAAGAAGAAGAAGAAGAAGAAGAAGAAGAAGAAGAAGAAGAAGAAGAAGAAGAAGAAGAAGAAGAAGAAGAAGAAGAAGAAGAAGAAGAAGAAGATGATGATGATGATGATGATGATGATGATGATGATGATGATGATGATGATGATGATGATGATGATGATGATGATGATGATGATGATGATGATGATGATGATGATGTTGGATTTATATCCCACCCTCCACTCCGAAGAGTCTCAGAACGGCTCACAATCTCCTTTACTTTCCTCCCCCACAACAGTCACCCTGTGAGATGGGTGGGGCTGGAGAGGACTCTCACAGCAGCTGCCCTTTCAAGGACAGAGTCTCAGAGCTGCTCACAATCTCTTTTCCCTTCCTCCCCCACAACAGACACCCTGTGAGGTGGGTGGGGCTGGAGAGGGCTCTCACAGCAGCTGCCCTTTCAAGGACAACCTCTGCCAGAGCTATGGCTGACCCAAGGCCATGCCAGCAGGTGCAAGTGGAGGAGTGGGGAATCAAACCCGGTTCTCCCAGATAAGAGTCCGCACACTTAACCACTACACCAAACCGGCTCTCCAGAGTGAAGCGCAGACTCTGGAAAGTGAAAGTCCTTCAAGATAGTAATGGCAAGAGCCCTCTTGACACAATGCAATAAAAGAGGAAGGGCTGGAAGGGTTACATGCCCAGGGAAATGCTGATGGCCCACTTTGGGGTCAAGAAACAATTTTTCTTCAGGCCAATTTGGCCAGGGATCCTGGAGGGTTGTTGTTGTTGGGGTTCTTTTGGCCATCTTCTGGGCATAGGGTGACCATAATGTCTGAAGGCCAGCCAGGGACACCTGGGGGGGGGGAGGTAGGGGTGCGCGCGCGCGAAGCGTGCGCGTCGCCGGAAACAGGAAGTGACGTCACTTCCGGTGACGTCACTTCCGGTGATGTCATGCCACCGCCGGAAGCAGGAAGTGACACCACTTCCTGTGACATCATTTCCCCCGCGTCACCTGCCGGAAACGGGAAGTGACATCACTTCCTCTGACATCACTTCCCCCAAATGACATCATTTCCCCCAAATGCCACTGCCGGAAACAGGAAGTGACTTCACAGCACTTCCTGTGACGTCCCCAAAAATCCCCCAAATATCACCGCCGGAAACAATTTTGTTCTCAAATCCTGTATATACTTCATCAGTATATGGGATAAGGCACTTTCTCAACTGTGCTGCATAATGCAGCCTATTTATTTTGTCCTGTTTGCTCTGTTGGCTCTATCTGCGCCACCTTCATCACTTTCGGGTGTGGATCCCCCAGTGGGGTGCTCTCCCGACTCCCTCCGCCGGCTGTTTCTGATAGCCCTGCGCCCCCTCTTTCATTTGATATGTGTCCCGTGCGGGTGCCACCCTCCCGCCGGGAGATGCCGCAAAATGAGCCCCCTTGAGGCTTATGGCGGCAGGGCTCGGGGGAAGCGAGCTAGACTGCTGTTCTTTTGAGGGGTTATAGAGTGTTTCGAGCCCATCCCTGTGGCATCGGTCTCATCGTTGTGGGACCCAGGGGGGCGGCGCAGCGGCCCGCCGAAGCAGCCTGTCACTAATAACACAGGTCGAGATGCAGGACAGGAACCCGGAAGTGACCGACAGGCTGCTTCAGCAGGCCGCTGCGCCGGCCCCCTGGGCCCCACAATGATGGGACCGATGCCACAGGGACGGGCTCGAAACACTCTATAACCCCTCAAAAGAACAGCAGTCTAGCTCGCTTCCCCCCGAGCCCTGCCGCCATAAGCCTCAAGGGGGCTCATTTTGCGGCATCTCCCGGCGGGAGGGTGGCACCCGCACGGGGACACATATCAAATGAAAGAGGGAGCGCAGGGCTATCAGAAACAGCCGGCGGAGGGAGTCGGGAGACCACTCCACTGGGGGATCCACACCCCGAAAGTGATGAAGGTGGCGCAGATAGAGCCAACAGAGCCAACAGGACAAAATAAATAGGCTGCATTATGCAGCACAGTTGAGAAAGTG